>NW_028175153.1:0-69564 GCF_965226575.1 Pagrus pagrus | reverse complement strand
TGGACGAAGACTTAGGGAAACCTATGCAGTTACGCGTAGTGTCCCACCAATGCTGGGGTGTTACGCGTAGTGTCCCATCAATGCTGGGGTGTTACGCCTAGTGTGCCACCAATGCTGGGGTGTTACGCGTAGTGTCCCATCAATGCTGGGGTGTTACGCGTAAACGGAGGTGGATGAGTTTTGCCGTGAAAAAAAAAAAAAATTATTCGGCTCAAGAAAAAAATAAAATTTATCATTGGACGAAGACTTAGGGAAACCTATGCAGTTACGCGTAGTGTCCCACCAATGCTGGGGTGTTACGCGTAGTGTCCCATCAATGCTGGGGTGTTACGCCTAGTGTGCCACCAATGCTGGGGTGTTTCGCGTAAACGGAGGTGGATGAGTTTTGCCGTTAAAAAAAATAAAATTATTCGGCTCAAGAAAAAAATAAAATTTATCATTGGACGAAGACATAGGGAAACCTATGCAGTTACGCGTAGTGTCCCACCAATGCTGGGGTGTTACGCGTAGTGTCCCATCAATGCTGGGGTGTTACGCCTAGTGTGCCACCAATGCTGGGGTGTTACGCGTAAACGGAGGTGGATGAGTTTTGCCGTGAAAAAAAAAAATTATTCGGCTCAAGAAAAAAATAAAATTTATCATTGGACGAAGACTTAGGGAAACCTATGCAGTTACGCGTAGTGTCCCACCAATGCTGGGGTGTTACGCGTAGTGTCCCATCAATGCTGGGGTGTTACGCCTAGTGTGCCACCAATGCTGGGGTGTTTCGCGTAAACGGAGGTGGATGAGTTTTGCCGTTAAAAAAAAAAATAAAAAATTATTCGGCTCAAGAAAAAAATTAATTTATCATTGGACGAAGACATAGGGAAACCTATGCAGTTACGCGTAGTTTCCCACCAATGCTGGGGTGTTACGCGTAGTGTCCCATCAATGCTGGGGTGTTACGCCTAGTGTGCCACCAATGCTGGGGTGTTACGCGTAGTGTCCCATCAATGCTGGGGTGTTACGCGTAAACGGAGGTGGATGAGTTTTGCCGTGAAAAAAAAAAAAAAATTATTCGGCTCAAGAAAAAAATAAAATTTATCATTGGACGAAGACTTAGGGAAACCTATGCAGTTACGCGTAGTGTCCCACCAATGCTGGGGTGTTACGCGTAGTGTCCCATCAATGCTGGGGTGTTACGCCTAGTGTGCCACCAATGCTGGGGTGTTTCGCGTAAACGGAGGTGGATGAGTTTTGCCGTTAAAAAAAATAAAATTATTCAGCTCAAGAAAAAAATAAAATTTATCATTGGACGAAGACATAGGGAAACCTATGCAGTTACGCGTAGTGTCCCACCAATGCTGGGGTGTTACGCGTAGTGTCCCATCAATGCTGGGGTGTTACGCCTAGTGTGCCACCAATGCTGGGGTGTTTCGCGTAAACGGAGGTGGATGAGTTTTGCCGTTAAAAAAAATAAAATTATTCAGCTCAAGAAAAAAATAAAATTTATCATTGGACGAAGACATAGGGAAACCTATGCAGTTACGCGTAGTGTCCCACCAATGCTGGGGTGTTACGCGTAGTGTCCCATCAATGCTGGGGTGTTACGCCTAGTGTGCCACCAATGCTGGGGTGTTACGCGTAAACGGAGGTGGATGAGTTTTGCCGTGAAAAAAAAAAAAAAATTATTCGGCTCAAGAAAAAAATAAAATTTATCATTGGACGAAGACTTAGGGAAACCTATGCAGTTACGCGTAGTGTCCCACCAATGCTGGGGTGTTACGCGTAGTGTCCCATCAATGCTGGGGTGTTACGCCTAGTGTGCCACCAATGCTGGGGTGTTACGCGTAGTGTCCCATCAATGCTGGGGTGTTACGTGTAAACGGAGGTGGATGAGTTTTGCCGCAAAAAAAAAATAAAAAATTATTCGGCTCAAGAAAAAAATCAAATTTATCATTGGACGAAGACATAGGGAAACCTATGCAGTTATGCGTAGTGTCCCACCTCATGGGGAAATGGTAGAATACAGTCAACGGGTTGGTGGTACTACTACTACAACTACTACTACTACTACTACTACAGGATGAGGAGGATGGGATAAATTCACTTAGCTGTGACAGGGGATGCTGTGTACGATTCTGTGGTGTATGTATATATGTGTGTGCAGTGTTAAAGAAGTACAATAAAGAAGCCTGATGTGACAAGACAGTTGGTTGATTCCTTTATTCTCACAAACAACCCTGTGCAGTTACGCGTAGTGTCCCATCAATGCTGGGGTGTTACATGTAAACGGAGGTGAATGAGTTTTGCTGTAAAAAAAAATGTATTCGGGTCAAGAAAAAAAAATATCATTGGACGAAGGCATAGGGAAACCGCAATGAATATGTACACCAAGTAAAGTGATCAGTGGTTTTTTTTTATTGATGATTTCACACATACACAAACACACACCCTTAGCAAAAACAGTAATTGCAATATTCATCGTCTAATTCTACCAATCGCTGCAAAGTCAACCCCAGGTGGGATTTTCACAGCTTTGGAGGCACCACAATTGTCATCCTGGTGGTCTCCGAAGGTTTCTTCCTTCTCCTTCTCCTCCTCCTCCTCCTTTTTCTCCTCCTCCCCATCAGCTGCATCATCTTCACCATCATCATAAGCATCCTTAAGGTCTTGGTAGGGATAATCCTCTTTGTCCACTTGAAGGCTATCTGCCTTCTGACAGATCGGCTGGTGGCTGTAGGGCTGCTCAGGCTTCACCACATCATTGTCTCCTCGTAGCAATGTGTGAACACCAGTCATGTTCCGGTGACTCTGTCTTTGCAAACCCTTGGTTGATACATCTAGTCGATTGTGCATCTGTCCTCCAGGAGACATTTTGCACATCTCAGCTGTTCGGATCATCTCGTAGTCACAGAGGCTATCGTCCCATTGCTCTACAAACTCGAGTACACTTTTGTAACATCTTTCACTCCCATCTAATGGAGCCACGATGTATGTGCTGTAGTCTTCGTTCGGTCTAATGGTGTACAAAACCGTACCGTTTTGGATTCGCAGCAACATTGCAAACTTGTCATCGTCTGGGTTGTCAGGTGCCATCATGAAAAAGTAATAACCCACGGGTTTACTATGCATGACTTGCAAAGCTTTCTCCAGACTTTGTGTGTTGAGAAACCTCTGTGAGAATATCTGTGCTGTCCAAGCTGCCACTACGGAGTCCTTTTGTTTTGCGTCAGCACAATGTGTCTCATCCACACCTCCCTTGATGCGATTCATTGTCATTGTCTAGTGAGGTTATAACGATGAGATGAAATGAGGATGATGATGATGATGATGATGATACACTAGTTAATATCTAATTTTGACTTTGACAACGTTTGGACACTGGTACCACTCAGTTGCTTGTCCAATGGGAAAAAACACAAGGTCCAACAATGGTCCAAGGTTGACAGTGAACGTTGTCCGTTCCTTCCTTCAACAACGGTGATTCATCACCTCTTACGTTAAAGCCAAGGCCAACATAATGGCTATTCTTGTACACAAGTTTCTCCTCAGGTCCAGCGAAAACAGCAACTCCGAACAGTCCTCTTTTACCAGCCACTGAGCACCCAGAAGCGCAACCTTAGCCTTTAACATCTCGGATGTAGAGGTGTCGGTGATGAAGCTGAAATAAGACGCGTAAAGAGGCTGCAGCTCGAGGAGCAATTCCCCACCGTAACGTGTCTCCTTGGCATCGATTGTATTCTCGTCCACGGGGGGTATATCTGGTATCGACTCGTTCCGTCCGCCGTCGATATCGTTGATCGGTAAAGGGTAATTTGCGTACAGGTTGTAGAATCTACCTTGGCTTATACGCGCCGCTTCTCCGCATATTTTGATGAGGTTATCGTGAGCTAACGCGGAGGCTCTCATTGTTTGTCCACACAGCTCGGGGTTGGTGGTCCACAAGGACAAAGCCACACGCAGGTTATGCTGTCTGAGGTAGCGAAACTTGATGTCCTCAGACACTCGATCTACATAGACTAATCGCCCATCTGTGGTCAACCAGAATGCTTTCATGGTTTGACGGTGGTAGACGTTTGTGTCACAGCGAACTTGGCCGCACAGTTTGGGGGGTTCATCTGTCATCAAAGTTCGGTTAAGGCACACTAGTTCTCGATCGATTGAGGGCTCCGTCGTAGTCGTCCCTGTGTGCTCGATGTTGTGCCAGGGCACTCCAGAGAAAAGCCAACAGTATCTGAAGTAAATCTTTAGCGGTAACACAAACTCTGATACGGTAGATCGCGAGGGGCTCACCTGCTCTCTGCTATCCGTATGACACATCGAAAGGCTGTCTGTGATACATTCGCTTGGGCACAATACGACACCTTTGTCTGCCGCGATGCAGCACCTAAGCTCCGGGTGTACTTCGCCGGGGTTACGACGAGCCTCCCATCGAGCGCTGTCTATGGACCCGGAAGAGACCTTGTGGTTGATCGGCGATTTGGTGAAAGATCCCATCGACAACGCTAGGCTCGAACCCGTCGGGGTGGCTGTCGACTGCGTAAGAACCAGGCTGTCCAAAGACGACAGCGACAGAACAAGGGCACGTGTGGAGAACGAGAGAATGGCCGAGTATAATCGCTTGACGAAGGACCGCTTTGCACAAGCTGCCCTGATAAAGGAGCTGGGATTGGAGGGTGCTAAGGCTAGGATGCGTGAGTTACAGCTTCACGGTGCATCGGTGAAGGATAAGTCCATCTCTGTCATGTATCGATTCGAACGTCTGATAGATAGGGTATTTGAATATTTCCAAGTTAGAGGCATGAGAATGGAGCCCTTTCAACTGGAGCTCTTCAGGGGGGTGGTGTTGGGCATTACGAAGAACCAGTTCTGCGACGATCTCTTCAAGTATAAGCACGCACTACTGCGGAAGCTGGGTTTAGCTCCTTTGGGCTCGGAAAACTACGATCACGTCAACCCTGCTCTCAGTCACTTTTACCACGTGGAGAGGGAGTTTTCCCGCTACGCAAACCCGTACACGCTGTGTTTGGCCCCGAGACAGTGTGGAAAAAGTTTGATGATGAGGCTATTGCTAGCCGCAGTGCTCCTACACTTGGATATCAATGTCATGGTCCAGGCTCAGAATAAACACATGTGCACCACCTTGAGATTGGGCGTCGAGACAACTATGGAGGAACTGCAGCAACTGCCATCTTTCAGACACACGGAAAAGCCTGTCAACATCTCCGGTAACCCAGAGAACAGGACCTACAGATTCGACCCTGGTTACAAGGGATCCTCCACCGTTCACTTTTTGTCTTCCAGTAACGATGTGAGTATATCGAGTCGTGTTTCATGCGAACATGGACATGGCAAATTCTACTTTCCTATCCTATCCTATCCTGTCCTGTCCTGTCCTGTCCTATCTTCTTGTTACGTTGAGTCCGTCCCTTGTACGGGTAAGCTATGGTATTCCACTAGGTAGTTCACGTAAAAACAGACAGGCTGCGATCCCTCAATCTGAGTGCGTCAAACCGAATGTGAAACATCTGACCGTCCAACCGTCGACTGTGGGTAAGACATTGTCGGATTGATGATAAAAGTGTCTCTACCGGGTATGTACGCACCACACTCTACACATTCAGTAATCTATGACAAAAATATATGTCCTATCAAACCATGGCGTGCAATGTTAAGCAAAAACAACAACTTGTGATTACAGATAACCACCAATCACCAAAGCCTCCCGTTAGGTGCTACGTGACCCGAGGTAGCTTTGACAAGGAGTGGCACGTCTGGAACACCTCTGCCATCGCTCTTGTTCTACGAAAGGGTGATTCGCTGTGCGCTCGCCTAGTCGCCTCCAGCTTCGAAGATACAACCTCTCTCCATGTACTTGTACTTGAGGAGTTCACCGTCAGCGGTATGGGGAGCACAACCTGCGTAGCGGACCGTGTGATAAGTTTCCAGCGGCCGATCGGAGACCTACAATCGGTGGCTACCCAGGTTGATCTCGATGCCCTTTGCGTGTCAAAGGGTGTCAAGTGTGCTATCTTTTTGGAACATTACACAAACAACCCTCACGATGAAGAACTTGAGCTCGGTCGCCGAGTGCACTCTCTTTTTGTTCAGACCGTAGGTGAGATGCTTAAACGAAAGTACGACATTATGCATCATTACCCCCTGTTCAATCGAGCTCTCGGCCTGCATTACGCCGACGCGGTTAGCCTGGAGCCTCCGGAGTTGAAAGATGTAATAGTCACAGGAGGACTACTGGACCGGAGTGTTGAGGATCATCAATCTCTCCACGGTATTCCATTGGTAGGAACAGATCATACCTTTTTTTCCCATTGGAATTACCCAGACAACAGAGAGGAGGATCGTCGTCAACAAGAAGGAGCAGATGAACTCTTGTTGAACTATCACCAGGAGACACAAGAGACTCACTCTGACCACCCATCATCATCATCATCAGCAGCAGCAGCAGCAGCAGCAGCAGCAGCAGCAGCAGACAAACAAGTGTCACTGTGTCAACCAAGCACTAGTGGGTCGATACGTTGTTCTGTGTCTCCACCAAAGGTGAGACAGGATGACAGTTTCACCGCAAACACATTGCAAAGCTTCAACAACCTCCCGGGGACTCTCACAGACAACCCAATAGCCTTCCCCCCCTACCACTTTACAGTGCATACGAGTAACACTGTGAAGTTTGACGATTTGATCAACTACTGTCTAGGACGCACTCGCGAGCCTGTGGGGACTCTACCGTCCCGTGAAAAGTGGGGCTCTATCAACCCCGTGCTGCTCATGGAAGACCCTATAGACCCTGCCACGGGCAAAACATTGCACAGGTACACGGTGACATCCAGAGGACACCTGAGTACCATTGTGGCCAACCGAGACACGGGAAGATCTCTGTGTTACAATGAAGTGTTTTTACCCGGCAGACCTGTCAGTCGACTGAACCTCGACGTGGACCTCAAGTGTTGTCGGACGTGCAACGAGAAATTCGCTGTACAAGCCCAGCGATCTACCAAGCGTAAGGTCTCGCAGGCTTTGACCACGAGTCTCATATTGGTGATAGTGGAGTCTCTGTTGAGATTTGCCAAAGTGAAACAGAGCGAGTTCGAGAGCGACCCGTCTCTCAGAGAGCTGGCCAAAGCGGCTGGTAAGATCGCTGTGTACATCAGGGTTTCGTCGGTCAAATCGAAGCTGAGTCTGAGGATGCTGTGGTACCTGCCGGTAGAACTGTGCAGTTTTGAGGGGATAGAGGCCTACAGAGCTTTACTCGACGAGATGGAGAAAGTCTCTCTCAACTACGTTCTACTGTCCTACCCAGCCGATACCGAATCGTGTGAACTCTGCGACCTGGGAGATGCTTTGAGAAGGGGAGGTTGTTGTATCTCCACAGGAACCAAGTATCTGAGGCGAAAGTCGGCTGTCGCAGAGACCAGGCGCTCGGCCATCGACAAGGCCCCGTACTCGTTTAGGAAATGCGTACGGTTGCCCAACTGTTACAAGGAAGACTCTGGGTTCGAGTACGTGGACACGTTCAACACTCAAGACATAGAGGACCCGGGTTTCGACAACTCGCTCTCCCTCTCCGTGGGGCTCTCCTCTAACCCGATACTGGCCGATGTGACATCGCTGGGCAGCCGTTTCCGAGGCATCTTGGACGTTCGGGGATATTCGCAACCCTCGGTCGCCTCCCGACTCGAGGAGGCACCGGATCAAGTTCGGGTGAAAAACGAAGCTCGGAGGCTAGCGTCCCTCTGGGGCGTCCCCGTGACTGTTAGGAAGACCGCACTGGGACTTTTTTGTGTTCAGGCCAACGAAAAGTCTACAACTTACCCTTGTCCTATACATAACAGAGTACACTCGAAATCCAAGCTAGGCGCTCTGGTCTTTGCTACACACACCACACCAAAGTGTTTTGTACCCTGACTCGATATCTGTACTGTAATGTAATGTAATTTAATGTTATGTTATGAACTGTTATGTATTGTAATGTAATGTCATGTGTCCTTTGCCTTATTGAATATAAAAACACGAAACGTGAACCTGGAGCTGGCTCGTCTTCTTTAGTTAATCAATCCCATGACATATCACAACTGCACAGACATCAACTCGAGACAACAAAACAGAAGTCCTTTTATTGTCATTGCACAAGTGTACAATCTGTACTGTAATGTACTGTAATGCAATGTTATGTACTGTTGTGCAATGTAATGTATCCTCTTATCTTGTTGAATATAAAACACGAAACACGAAACTGGAGTGACTCGTCTTCTTTATTTAATCAATCCTGTGACATATCACAACTGCACAGACATCAACTCGAAACAACAAAACAGTAACAAACAGAATCATCAAAATCCTTTTATTGTCATTGCACAAGTGTACAACAAAATTCTAGCATTCGTAACAGTCATCACGGTGCAGAGGAGAGGCCCTCACATCAGTGGAGTCAATTCAGGCTCTACGCATGTGGGACCAACACCTCGTTTCGTCTCATAGGAGTCAGTGCTGTTTATGTGCTGAAATATTGCATTCGCTAGACCGGCGGGATACGCGTGTAGCTCATCCAATGTGTGCCTTTTCTTTCCTACTGTCAATCCGTTGCTGTTCGAGTACAAACGCGGTCCGCGTTGGGCTACCTCGATGTGCCTCCCGTGCTCGATGTTGACACAGTTCCTTCTGCACATCTTGCCTCGGAAAGGGTCGTTTGTCATCAATCGTGTCCTCTTTCTGTACTTTGCGCCGTAGCGACAGTAATCGAGTCGAACGACTCGCTTGTCCTTACAAGCCGTCCTGAACCCCTGGCCGATGGCTTGTGTGAATTCCCGACACGTTTTCTTTCTGTCACCGTGATTCATCAGCGCGACAAAGACACTCGTTGGGTGGTTGCTGACGTCTTCGTAAAGTCTGTGCGACACCCATCTCCGCCATAGCATACTGGAGTCGGGATTTTCCACAAAGTACCGCATGCTAGGCTTGATGGTATGAAAGTACTCTATGATGTCTATAGTCTTTTTGACCAAAGAATCGGCCAGTTCCAAGTTCCTGGGTGTCTTTGCATAAGTCCTGGCTGAGCTGTAATGTTCACAAGGCGGTCCGGCGAATATAACGTCAGGGAACGGCCCTGACCAATCTTTGACGGGGTCCCAGTTTCGTATGTCCGTAAGGATATCGGCACCGTGACGACCGTCAACGTCCAGCCTTCGCACGTTCCATCCGGCTTCGACGAAGGGCTTGCAAATACTACCTGTGCCATCAAAGAGACTCAAGAGGGTTTTCTGCTTGGGGTTCTCCATCTCAATTGCATACTATTGTGACTTTTTTTTTTGTAATTACTTAACCACATTGTTAATCGGACAATATCTACAACAAGTGCCGACAATGACGACGCGGAACGCTGCTGCTGCTGCCGTGACATACCTGCTGATAGCGCTGTGCGTCTCGAGCGTAGACACTAGACCGGAAGCGCTGTGGGACAAGAGCAATATCCGCACGTGCAGTCCCGTTGTACTGAACCGGGCGCACTTCTGCTCCCTCGCACGCGAGCCACCTGACGTTCTCGTCGGCTGCTCGTCCATCGGCATGCCGCGATGTTTGCACAGATGTCCCCTCGGTCAACCGTCCCTTCCTACCGGTGTGAACATATGGGGAAGAGAAGTATGTGCCTCGGTGTGTCCCCGCGGGTATCACGTGGGTTTATACGACGGTAGAGAGACGTGTAGACCGCATGACCCAAAACCTTGTCCCGAAGGTCAAAGTGTGATACTGTCCGGCACACATTGGCACGACAAGGTCTGTGGACATCCCGAAGATTACAAGATATCGACACTCTTGACGCCTCTGCAGTCTACTCCCCTACTCGATACAATCAAGAATTTGACCTTAGACTGGGTGCGGGACATACCCAGAGGGGAGGTCGAGCAATTGTGCAAAACGCTGCTCGTCAGCTACGATCAGCTAGACGACTGCATTCACAACTTTGAGCAAATGTTATACAACATGTCGTCCCCAGCCGAAACCTTGTATTACACAATGAACAAGCTCTCCCTTTACCACACTTCCAGGATCCTGTACAATACAATCGTCAAACCGTTTGCTACCGGCAATGTGCAGCCCGTTGTGTCCGTTCAGTTCCTACAACCCAGTCCTTGGTGGCTAGCGGAACAGGACACCGTTGTTATACCGTCAAGAGTCACTATTCCCATGGGCATGTCGCACAGGTACACGCCAGAAAAGGTTGAGTGGCACACGGGTAGGAGGTTGGCGAGTGTGTGGGAGATGAGGCCGGCTGTAACAGCTGACAGGAAAAGCGTGGTGTCTTCCGAGTGGCGATATAACATCAGCACAGGCCTTGACTGGTGTATAAGTAAAACAGAAGGCTCGTTTGTGTACACCTTGGACATTTCGCTTGCCGTGAAAGACTTTCGCTGTGATTTGTTTGACTTGGTGTCTGTTGTAGTTTATATCTACGACAATGACCGAGGAAAAATGGTATCCCCTCTCAAGGAATTAGCTATAAACTGCGTGTGGAAACCCAAGCTACACCCAGCCTGCAATTGCACCAGTGCGTTGTTGAATTACATCAATCCCAACGGGCTATGCTCACCGACCTGCATCCTGACACCCTTTAAGCATCTATCGAAAGGGCTCGAGGGTAGCAATAATGACTGGACTCTACAAATAACACATCAGCGCCCTGCCGCTTCGATGAAGGACCGCGGTCGAGTTTTGTACGGTTCCGTGCCACCTAAAACCGAACGCTTTTGTCTGGCCACAGCTGACATTTTCTCCCTCTCATCTGGACCATGGAGAGATGCCCCTTCTGCACCCTTAGACGTGTTACGATGCGACGTCGTACTCGTTGAGTTTGCCATCTGGACAGAAGAAATCCCAGAGCATCTTGACTGGCAGTACTTTCATATACCTGTCAGACCGTCGTTATCATTATCACTATCATCATCATCATCATCATCATCATCGACCAAAGACTACAAGTCACCTAGGCTGTACATACCTCTGTCAGCCAATGATACCCTAACAACTATCCTCCATCAGGCCTGGACTGGTAAAATTGGCGCAAAGCTCAGTTTCCTTCACTCCAGTCGAGTCGCCCCTCGCCAGGAAGAAATCGCAGCTGTACTCGACTGGCTATTGAGCTTGCAATCACAACAACAACATAACCGAGCTCAGAGAGAAGTAGCAGTAGTAGTAGTTATCGATGTGGACCCGCGGACTGTAAAGTCATCAGACTTCACTATGATCAAAACACTATACGGGTCAAAGGTAGAGGTTATCCCAGGGCTTTCGGGGGACAAACTGGCAGATGTCATACATACCAGAAGGTTTGATAAAAAGCATCGTCATTTTAAATGTATTCATAAGGATAACTGTACTTTGATAAGCTCCATACGGGATGGGTTGAACAAGCTTGTGTACCGGAGAAACGTCGGCGATGTTATTGTAGCGTGTCACAATACTCCACTGCCCTTTCAGAAGTGTAGTGTGTGCCGATACGGAGACGCAATCGTCATCATCATCTGCCCAGTCAGCATAGAGCCATGGCTTGCACAGGACAGTGAAGGAGGGAAGCTGGTCTTTGAACGATACACTCCTCCTTCTCAGTGGCACAACAACGACACATTGTCATCTGAGCAATACCAAGCCGAGACTACGTTGCAGGAGCTGGGCCTGCTTGTGTCGTTACACGGAGCTTTCCTGAACCTGGATACTATATCCGTGTTCCCAAACGAAGAGGAAGGTTGTGCGCGAGTAAAACCTGCTCGCTGGAGCGTAGGAGGCTATGCGCCTCAAGAACCCTATGCAATTAGAGTACCCCGCCACGAGCTGTACCCCGAGAGGACAGGACTGTTGGTGTTCGAGGAGCTGTGCAAGAGTTCCAACAACCGCGCGGGCATAGTGGTATCGGTGCCGTCGGCCGACTACATTTCCAACGACTGCAAGTCGGTGCGCTTGCTCAACAGACACGCGAGGAACCCACGGGAGTCGAAGAGGGTCGGCTACACCATGCGTGAACTCACGGGAGTTATCTCGGACATGGCCAAATGGGGAGTGTGTAGGTACTCTCTAGGCTATCTCGACTACACCTTCGGCAACCCGGAAGGTGGTCCGACCTTCACCGAGCTCTCGCGCATAATCGACAGGGCTGCTACAAAGAGCCGGACTTTGCATTACCGGTATACGAGGAACTCCACCTTTGGTGACGGAAGATACTCTTACGTTAAAGTGGACGGTGTGTATAAACTGGAGGGGGGCATGTTTTTCCAGCACGTAACAGCAAAGGGGGGGAAGGTGACAATGACCAGGAGCTTTGTCCGGGTTCCCGATATTCCGAACCTCATGCTGGGCCTGTCCTCAGACATGAACGTAGGCGCTCCGTTGCTCGACAGTGAAGTTATACTCCGAGACACTATCGACAAGGTCGACTTTGTACCGTACAGCGCACAAGTTGTCAAGTTGAACGACAGAGACGTGGTGTTCGTAGATCACGACAACGATAGAATCTGCATGCATTCACCGCCTACGGTGGTACGAGACAACGATCTTAGGTTACCTTCCATTGGATTACTGACCAAAGAATACGACGGCCGCGAACCGAAAGGTTGCGATAGCTACATTAGCGCGGCCGAGCATCGCGCTCGGTTGTCGGTGTCATTGCCGATCCCCACTGTCCCCGTAGAACTGAGGGAGTCTGTTATTCAGAGTATAACGGACTCGAATCGTTGGCTCGGGACACCTGTGCTCACGAGAGAAGAACAAGAGTGGCTGTCCACCAACGAGATCACGATGGGCAATCGCAGCACACTTCCCTACCATCTCCAAAGCTCACCACCGCGAGGAGTATCGGCGAGTCTTGACAGCATGCACTTGATATCACAAACTCTGGAGTGTATCAGAGGCAGTAGTTTGTGCATGGAGTTGGGAGACTACGCAGAAAACAATTGGCCCCGAGGAGGTACGGGATACCCG
The DNA here is from genome assembly GCF_965226575.1 of Pagrus pagrus. NCBI lineage: Eukaryota > Metazoa > Chordata > Actinopteri > Spariformes > Sparidae > Pagrus > Pagrus pagrus. The sequence continues at coordinate 56,598 of NW_028175153.1, read as the reverse complement.
ATCGCAATCTCACATCGTACCGTGGCATCATCAGATGAGATCTTGGTTAAAATGATAGTCCGTGTCAACCACGGCGCGATACGCGTTAAACTCCCGTGTGACCTGAAACCTTTGTCTCTCGGATCAAGTCAACATTTGGTAGGGTCCCACGGGCCCACGCTGGGCTACTACACGAGCACAGAGAAGCCTCAGGTCTCCAAAGCAAAGAGTTACGTGACACGGTTGGGACCACTCGTTGCATTGATCGCACAACCCCTTGCGTTACTATATTGCCCTAACGTGACCTGGGTCACAGGTCATGTGGCGTCCTCGGAGATGTATTTTCAAAAAACCCTCGATTGTATGAGTGTCATGAACATGTCCTTTGGGGAGCTGGGCAGTGTGTTCTCTCAACTGGGTTCTCTGATCGAAGGTGATGTCAGACAAGCGGAACAGAGGGTGAAACGTGTAGCGTACATGTCGACTCGCGCCTCTGCACTATGTCTGAGTGCCGTCATACTCGCTGTATTAATCAACATCGCCGCAATGGCACTGCTTTGCGCCACGTGTGAAAGGAATCGATATAACAAACACCGCTATAGGAAACTGCAATAAGACAATGACAAACGGCCTAATCACACGCCCACCTCCACCCTTTATTGCCTTTCTAGTGCTGTCAGCTGTGTTCCTTCGACACACGTGGTGCCCCGTGTTTGCTCAACATTTGCCATTCAGGGCAACCGCAGATGAAAGCTCTGATAGCGTTTCTGCAGATTCGATACCCACTCGACCCGAGACTCGAGACACGGATCATAGGGTGTTACTCGATCCCGGTAGATGGAAGATACGTACACCCGAGATTCGTGACACCTACATCGCGTATCACTTCCTTCTAGGATTCAACTGGACCGAGCTCAAATTCAGTTACCCAGAGTGTTCTCAGGTGGCCTGCAGAGGACTACCTGACTCTTACAAAGGTTGTAAGCACTTGTGCTCTACCGGCACCTTGCAAGACGCAACTACCACGTTGAAATCCGCCACGGTCGAGTACAGCAGGGCCATGGCGACGCTAGACACGATCTTCAACGATCTAGCCGCCCTCATGGACACGCACATTGTCAACCAGCACCAGAGTATGTCTGATTCCGTATCTGAGCTACTGTCATACCAACGTAGTAAGAAGGCCTCAACGAACCCTCGACAAACTGTGGATGTGATGCGACACCACAGGACCTTGATCGAAGACGCGCTGAGAGCAGTGGAACGCGTCCCTACGTTACCGTACGTCCCTTTCCATCTAAACAAATGGCAGCCGGTATCGATGTCCAATGGCGACGCGAACAGTTTCGACGTGTTGCTCGACAGGTGGAAGACCGGCGCGTTCAAGTTGGCCGTGCAGCTCAACGCCGTCACATTCGCATTCCAGGGAGCTCACCGGCGCTTACTCGCCTGTACGCTGGGTGTACAGAGGGGGGATATGACGGGTTGTGAACCTGGCTTCATCACGAAATTCTACACTGACATACCCATCGCAAGTCGTTTACTTTCGTCCTCTAGGCTCGTGATGGTTGTTAAGAGGGAGAGATGGAAGCCACTAGCCCTCTCCCGCTGGTACATGTCCTTCATAGACTCCTCAAGGGGCAACAGGACTTGTTGGCTGGACAGGCCCATGGTGAGTGACACGCACGCCAACTACAGGGAGCCCGCGTGTGACTCTAGGGGTATATGTGAACCTCTGGAACGTGACGATGGCACGGTCTCGGCGTGCAAGGTGAACGAAAACGGCGAGATAGGTTTAGAGTGTCCCGTGGTGTGCGGCGCCCCGTGCTTCGGTCCTCTCTGCTACCAGCCCCGATTGGACAGGTACACGCTCAGGACGGCTAGCGGCGGAGCTCTTGACATCGCCAACGCCACGGGAAATCCAAGGGGGGTCCGGGTGACTAAAAGTCCCAGGATACTATCGAAGGTGTACTCGCTGTCCGATCTCGACATACACGCGTCCCTCAATAGCATTCAGAACCAATACGCGCAGTCTTCTCAGTTGCTGAAGCTAGGAGATGCCTTGCTGCAGGATGTCATCGCCATGGATGCCACTGCTCGGAAATACATTGCCCAATATGCTGAGAATACAGCGCCTCAATCGCCATCACATGGGATAACTCGAGTCGACTGTGAGAGCATGATAGGTCACAACCGGTTTATGGCTGCCGTTTCACTGACCCTATCTGCTCTCACCTGCCCTTTACTATTGATCGTTGTAATCATGAAACTCAGGTCTAGCACGAATAACTGCCGTATACCGGTCAGGACAACAAACAGGAGCGCAACGCAGACTTTTTGAGCGTAGCGTTGTCCCCAATTTCTTTGGTTGGTTCTGTTTTTTGTTTCTTTATGTTTTTGATTGTTTGTTTTGTTTTGTTTTTTTTTTCTCGATTTTGCACTATACCTACCCGAATACATCCTGGCTATACACCTCCAATCACAGGGGATTTACATTCCAGCCAACCACTGTTAGCAAAAATCTGATGTCCAACCACCACTGAGTTGAAGGGTATTAATAATGGGCACAAAGTCACATTGATCACATTTCTTTTGCCCTTGACTTGACAAGTCATGGCTTCTTCAACTATACGCTTGACATGTGTACTTGTTGCACTATGGACAGTCACCCTGTCAGATGGAACACCGTTGCCGTTACCTACGCCTACGGCAATGGCAGATATGGACCATACGGATATGGACTATACAGATCTAGAAGCAGACGCAACCACCGGACCTGACAACTTCACAGTGACAACCGGGCCTACGTTTCTGGAAACACCAGAGGAGGAATACATCGCAGACGCAACCACCGGACCTGACGACTTCACAGTGACAACCGAGCCTACGTTTCTGGAAACAACAGAGGAGGAATACATCGCAAAGTCACATCTGCTACTGGTGTGTCCGAGCTCGAATCCTAGCCACGTTCACTCCACTACCTGGTACATCTTAAAACCCACAGGACGTTGGTGTGGAATATATCGTATTGAAAACCAAGGCTATGTCTTGAATTACGATACGGACTGTGTACAGTTGATTACGAACGTCACCTACGACCTAACTAGCGACGGGGCTCTAATCGTCTACGATGACACGTGTGACCACAATGCAACCTACCAGTGTATGAGGTCAGCCGAAGTGGGATACAGGAACGAAGAGCACACGTTCTCTGTTGCAAATTGCACCGTCTCAACAGGAGTGAAACCCCCAGTCCGACAACCCAAGGCTGAGAGTCCTCTTGGAAATTCTGCAACGCCGCGGCTGACAATTTCAAGTCTCTTTCTACTTACTATAGGTAGCACAATGCATTCCATGTATTAACGCCGCTCACCACCGTACATCAACTCGTGTATCACCTCCACTGACCGTGCTTGTTGCTCAACAACTTTAAAAAAAAAAAAACAAATCCATGGCGTCCGCCGAACCTACCAGAATCAGAACCTCAAGAAAGGATGCTGGTTTACCGTCGAAACCAGCACCTTTGATCCCCGAGCATAATGAATATGTCTACAGACCGGCTCGAATGAAAGCATCCGTACAGAGCATCGTGGAGGGTGCTCGTGCACAGAAGGTGAAAATCGAGGTCCCCGTGACCCCGTATGGGACTATCAAACTGGTCCACACCCTGTGCTCTGCTGCAAATGCCAAGGTCTGGGGCCCCGAATGTGAGAAAGCCTTAGTTGACAATCTCCCTGTCAGAGAGCACCACAAGTCCTTCCTATCACACAACATGTTCGTAACCATGATTGGGGCTGTGGTTGCCAGATCTCTGGAGCAAGCGACCAGGGGTTGCAAAGACACTCTGGACCTGCTGGCCGATCGATACTTTGTGAGAAGCATAGCGTGTCACGACTCTAGCAAGACCAGTACCACCGAAGCGGCTGCGTATGCCGGTATCATAGCTGTGCACATGGAGAAAGAGAACCTGCGTGTGAATGCGAAAAAACGGCACCAGCTCAACAAACGCCACGGAATCAACCAGCCGGAAGACGAACGTTGTTCACTGGACAAAGTGCACACTGACGTCGGTGCTCTCACGACAGCTATGGCCAACTTTGGATTCAAGCATCACTATGATAATAACCCTCACCACCCTGAGCACTTTCCCGAGGGCAAAATGGATGATATGAACCTCGTGGAAGCCATCGTGGATGGCTTGGCCTGTATATTTGAAAGAAACAAGGAACACACAGATGTACACTCTTGGCTAGAGATGTACAACATCGACAGATTCAAGGGTGACAATAAGAAGCTTGCCGTAAACATCATGCAGGCCCTCAAGCTCTTCATAACGGATGCTGATTATAAAGCCCTACAAGCCTTCCGGAGATCTATAGTCTCTATCATTGGCGAATCTATCCCATGGTCCCGTGTGATTATGACAGACCGTTGTGAACACATTGCTGCTGACCACCATGCTCATGCACCTACACACGATTACTTGTCGTGTTTTCCAGTGACAGAATAACAATTGGCTTTTGATTCCCCGAGTTGTGTAAATGTGGACGGTGTTATTAAACTTTAAACGTGTCTGTAATGTGTGTACATCTGTAATGCAGTGTTGTTGTTGTTGTTGTTGTTGTTCATTATTCATTGCCGCTCTTGCCATGTAACACCACGATCGGCGATGTTCTGGCAGGTCTATGTACAGTCATGGAAACAAATTATTAGACCACCCTTGTTTTCTTCCATGACTGTATGTATTTCTTATGCATGTTTCTCACTGACCAAATAACAATTGTCTTTTGATTCCCCGAGATGTGTAAATGTGGACCGGTGTTAATAAACTTCAAATGTGTTGCTGTAATGCAGTGTTGTTGTTGTTCATTATTTATTTTGCCGCTCTTGCCATATAACACCACGATCGGTGATGTGCAGGTTTATGAGTGCACAATGTGGGAGACCCACTGTTTTGTTGGTTCATTCAATCAGTCAGCCAGTCATTTATTCATAGTCACGACTGATAAATTAAAAAAAAAAACCTATAACCCATACTCCCATCATTTCAAAGAGTTCAAACCACATTTATATCATGTCGTAACTTGCTAAAAAGAGACACAGGTAGGCTGAATAGGGATACACAAAAAAGGTTTATTTGTTCCGTAAGCAATTCATCATGATGTCAAAATGCAAAACAGAAAGCACAAGAAAAGCCAAAACAAACGTGATACATCCAGTAATCCATGCTACATACACATCACAAGCCCCTGTAGGTACCAAGTGTACTGCTAGTAAACCGTGTCTGTCTAAGGAAACACATAGCGTTTTTTCATTTCACTTCTGGTAGGGACTTAGCCTGGGTGCTCCACCGGCACGAAGCTCTGAGCAGTCAGAGAAACTGTATAGGTGTGGTGTGTAGCCTGTAGTTGAGTCTAACGGTAGCTCCAGCCACGCGTGATCATTCAGGGTCTAATAAAGAGGCTGTGTAACATGTTGAAGATTATACCATTGGTGCCCATCACATAGCCTTGCATGGTGACCTCGGTGTTGAGGGGGGTGCCATGAGTGGACATTAAATCCTGTGACATTACCCAGGATCCTCATCTCGCTCTCTGACAAAGAGCTCATGACAGAACATGCACTACTCAGAGAACTCAGAGTACACAGTCGAGGTTCTTCCTCATTGGTATAAGCTGTGTCAATGTCGAGATCGTACACGTCGTCACCCTCATTGTTCAAACTCACTTGAGCCAATCGCTCCTTGGTGTAGAGTCTGTGTATCCAACCCATGACTTTTTATCCATTGGAACCATCAACCAGAAAATGTCTTCAGTGACTCTAACCAGTACGTGATTCACGGTTGAAAAAAAAAATATGTGTGTATAAAAGAGTGTACACCTCCTAGCACTATTTATACCCTGCCTCTGAAGGATGCAAGAGGAGTGAGTAGACCAGGTATTGGGCCCCCCCTCCTGTCCAGAGAGGATACAAGGCATTGAGACCCCGTTGACAGAGGAGACCAGACATTGATATCGTTTCCAGTCTAGACACAGGAGGAACCTGTCTCGCTTCATTCAGAAAAGAGACCGTTGTACTCTGTACAAACCTTGCTCAAGTATAACAGGAGGCGAGTGGAGGTGGTGGTCCTAGAACAACGCAGATGGCCAACAATAACAGACGTCGACTCGATGTTGAGCTTGACACGCTTGAGAAGGAGCGTTCATTGAGTACTTCTTCAAGGCCAAACGTGTTAAGATTTCCCAACTTGGACTTTGGTATGTTATATATGGGTAGAGGTGAACTTAAGCAAGCCTTGAATGCCCAATTGTGTCTGCATAGTGCAGACACTAACATGGAGGTAGCGCTAACCGATTACACTACAAACTACCAGAGCCGTAGACTGTCAGCTGTCAGTTGGTTTGCTAAAATCCTACCAAATAAACTGGTGGACAACGAGGACCACCACTCTGTCTTTGTACCGACTGTGAATGTCATGGACAGATACATAGTCAAGTGCGCTGACCTCGGTGAGGACTTGTGTCAACTGTTGAAGAACATCCGTAACATCAGAGCAGCGTGCTTGTCACTCTCGTTTAAAATGTATGCTGTGTTGACAAGAGTCTCTCTAAATGACTTGCACAGACGTGAAGATTGGGTGGACGAGGCATTGGTTACAGACTCTTGCAGTAACACGGGCTCGGACACGGTCATCCCGTCGAGTGTGCGAGGCATAGAAGAGGCCGAGAAGCGGATAATTATCAAGTTGAAAGGTTCCGTGTTCCCGGTCAATGCTGAAAATATGATCAGTGTACTGTGCAAGTATCTTGTTCTGGAACACCGCAGCAAGGAAGAGCCATCGCCAGGATATCAGGAACCTACTTACTGCCTGGAAAAACGCGCCAACTTCGCAGCAGTCAAGCTTTTCTCAAGGACAACGTTGGACGTCAGGTTGTTACACTTTGAGAGGTGGAAGTGTATTGCCGCCTGTTGCCTGCTCGGGGTGAACAAGGAGTGTGTCACGGACCCTGTGAGAGCTTTACATATCCAAGACACTCTGATGTCGCTCTTGGAAGAGCTGAAGCCCGGTGAGTTCACACGCGAGGAACTCTCTGGCCTTACACGGCTGTTGACACGGGACTGTGTAGTATGTGGCAGTTCCATTGTCAACCTCGATGTGCATAGCGCTCTGCGTGAAATATCTTCTCTGTCGTGCCGCAAGTGCTACGCAAAGCTCCCCACCGGGTGCGTGACCTGGTGAAACGGAGGATCTTTTGCAAATCTTTGGTGACAAGAACACAGAGGAGAACCCTGACTGACTATCACAGAAGAGCACAGCATACCTATGACATATGTCCATGTGCAATGCCTACATATCGTGTCAAATAACTGCATCCTTGTACAATGTGTGCATTTCATCATGTATTACCCTGCCCTGTGAATAAAAGAAAGCTACGCAATGTGACACGTGTGATAAGACTTTATGTTTATTTCAGATGTATATAGTCCTTGACATTCTGTGGAAAATAAAGGAAGACCCATATTGCATAATTGTTGAGAACATGTTTATTCACTGTGCACATGACAAATTTTTTTTAAAAAAAAACCCACTTTGAATATTGAATCTGGTTACGGCTTAGGCTGAGGTGAGAGGGGTTCGACACAATGAATGACAGATGTGAGTCCAATCTCAGCAGGTTTTTACGTCTGTCGTTTATATAGTCTTTGAGAAGCATAGTCTCAAACTCCTCTGAAACCTCTATTCTCTCAGTTACTATGTTCCTGCAGAGCTCCTGCATCTGAGGAAGGGGGTCTGGTCACAAATGTCACATTTAGAACAGTGCACAACATGTGGCACAGTAACTCTCTCAGGGTGGAGGAGTGTGTGTCTTGAGGCATGAGGCAAAGATTATACCTCGACTTATCAAAGGTTACATTACGTATTCTTCCATTTGACATCACAATTTTGAAGAGACAAACACAGCAATTGATTGGTTATTGATGTGCTATACAGAATCACGAGAGAGACAATGTTGGGAGTGCGAAGTGCTCTGAGTTTATTGAGGCAAAAGCAGTGTATATATATATATATATATATATATATATGCATACAAACATTGGGTTACATAGGGGACCTAGGGCCTCCTGTACAGCAGATTACATATGAGGTGATGTTATTGTCCGGTTGTTTCGGGGTTGGTTGTGATCTTCTGAGCGTCAGCAGATGCCTTCAGCGCTGCCGACTGCCGTGGTTAACCCTTCCGTCGTCGGTGAGGATTACGTTCTCGTGTTTCCGCCCCGCATAGAAGGCTGTTGGCGCCTGACCATCTACATGTCTATCCTAGGTCAGTGTACACGACACCCTCACCTAGACACGTAGTGGAAGGCGTTTGTTCACCTGATACAGCGTTGTCGATCATCAAGAGTTCCAGTAAGCTAGGGCAGCCAGTATTCATTCCAGGCGATTCGTCTTCCGTGACAACCGTCCTTCCTTCGGACTCCGTGAACCACAGCCCGTACCCCTTTCTCATCCTTAGCGGGGCTACTCTGTCCAGGCCCAACTCCTGGATTTGGACAGAGTCGCTTCTGTGTGGACCGGGCTCAGCTTCAAGCCTCACTTCGTCACAGCGGAAGAGTCTTACCAACCCGTCCTCGAATTTAGTCCTTGATGGTTTGTATTCCGGGTAACAGAGTTCTCGGTATAATTGGTACCATTGTTGCATCCGGATTCTCCCAGACGACAAGACTCCGACATTTTGGTAACAATATTTGGCCGCGCAATGAGGGCACAAGAATCCTAAATCCAAATAGAACCCTCCATTCCGGGGCCGGTTCTTGCAGAAAATGCAATGCATGCAGTTCAACCACCTCGTTTCTTGTGCTTGAGCATGATGCAATATACCAGTTTTGGCATTAAATAAGACAATGGTATATTGGTAGTCCATGATGATGTCCATCTGTTGATAAAGGTTTTCTGTTCTCTATTATTTGTATAATATTATTTGTCCTACAGGCATATGTTCAGCCTGATGCTGTGTCATAATGGCGCTCTAGGTAGGGTTAGGGCTAGGGTTAGGTCAAAGAAAAGCAAAAGCAAAAGCAAGCGGTTGTGACAGGAGTCTGTCCGTTGAGTCTCCTCTTTCGCTGCTGGTCAGGTATCCTGCCTTTGTTAGGATTGCTGTCGTTTCAGGTGGCGTGCCCAAATCCCTGTAGGATCGACACAGGTCCGACCTCCTCTCTTGTAGGTGACGACGACCTCCTCCCGACGACAGTGCCCCGATACGGGATGGAAGACCGCCGTAGTCCAGGCTCTGGTTGGCTTTGGTATGGTCTTGATGCATTGACACTGGGTGCGGCGGGGCATTATCCCAACAGCCGGTTCCCCAAACAGGAGGAAAAGCAGAAAAAGAGCCAAAAAAGGGGATGGTCGGTCAAATGTACCTGTAAGTCGTGGTATGCCAGGGGCACCGTGATGGGGCGCCATGATGATGATGGTGATGTGATATACAGAATCACGAGAGACACAATGTTGGGAGCGCAAAGTGCTCTGAGTTTATTGAGGCAAAAAGCATACACATGCATATATATGCAAACAAAAACTGGGTTACATAGGGACCTAGGGCCTCCTGTACGGCAGATTACATACGAGGCGATGTTATTGCCCGGTTGGTTTGGGTTGGTTGTGAGCCGAGCGTCAGCAGATGCCTTCGGCGCCGACTGCCGTGTTTAACCCTTCTGTCGCCGGTGACGATAATGTTCTCTGTTTCCGCATAGAAGGCCGTTGGCGCCTGAGCATCTACATGTCTATCCGAGGTCGGTCCACATGACAGTTATGCGTCAGTAGGTGTATCGTGACAACCTTCGGCAGACTTGAGGAGTTTCAAGGGTACAGTTTGTAGAACGGCTCCAATCTGGTCAAGGTCAGGCCTTGCGAGGGATAGCTCCACATCAGCAGAGACTCGTTTTAGTATGTCTTTGGTGAGCCTGCGATCGCAATACAAGACAGCGTTATGCATTGCGTGAGCAAGGATCACCCCGGGCTTTTGATTAGTGCAAATCCAAACCATCGCTCTTTTGCCTCGGGATGACACTTCGTACTGCACTGCAACGTGTTCACCTACGCAATGAGTAGCAATGGGGATGCCGAGGATCCCCACAGCAATCAATGCCTGGGCTCCGATTATGTTAGCCGTTGTGAAGCGCACACCTTCGAAATGTTTAGGTGGACAGTCACAACGGCCAATGGGGTAGCAGCCATGTGTGGTACGCGTAGCTGGTTGCTCCACATAGATGTACTCAGTCACCTTAGTCTCTTCAATGACCAGACTCTCTCGGTCATCCACCTTAGTCTCTTCAATGACCAGACTCTCTCGGTCATCCACGCGACGAAGGCTAAACTTGTACTCGGATCTGTGCGTTGCTCGATTGCTCGCTGACATTGTCGCCACCAAATGTCTCCTGAAATCGCCTTCACGGTTTTAGACATCGGTTGGGTTAATAGCGGCTAATAACTGCCACCCTTGCTTCCCTTGGGTTGGTACTGTCAGTACTGTAATCATTGATGTGAGAGTTATCGACAAGCTCAGTCAATGGTGATCATTGAGACCAAGAAAGAAAGAAAGAAAGAAAGAAAGAAAGAGACACAAAGGATTTAATGTTTGACAGAATATCACTTTATTTTTATTTTGTCATTCACCAAGTGCACTTCATACAGGTTTGTACATACAGATTGGTCATAACAAACTGACTGAATGACTGTCAAACTGACTAACTGAACCCTCTAGGGGAACGTATAACGCACAAATATTCCGTGCTCATACGGACCGAGCCTGGGTGCACCGGCTGGCAGTCCTGAGCAGTCAGAGATACTGTATAGGCGTGGGGTGCATGCTGTAAAGTCATCCAAGGGCAACTCCATCCACGCCACGTCGTTCGTGTCCAGTATGGAGGCTGAATGCATGGCCGAGATTACACCCTTTGTACCCAGAACGTATCCGTCCATGCCGACCCCGGTGTCAAATGGGTGCCAAAGGACAACGTTGAAACCGGTCACATTGCCCAGGGTCTCCGACTCGCTCTCTGATAGGGAGTTCATGACAGAGCACGCGCCGCTGATGCTAGTCAGAGGACACAATCTGGGTTCGCCCACCTCAAGACCGGAGACTAAGTCTCTCATTTTACCCTCCAGTTTCAATCTGTCACCAGATAATAGTTTCTTGGTGTAATGCACCGTTCGACCTGCCATGGAGACCACAAGGCGACCGCGGTTGTCGAATCCGGACTCCCAAGTTACGTTCTTGGTGGTGAAAGCCGCCTCGCGATTTGCACGTTTGGCGTGTACGCGAAGCCAAACTTGTACCCCGGGGCCCTTCACCGTCAGGTAAAAAAGCGTCTTGGTGCTCCGACACGAAACCTCTCCTTCGCCGATGTAGACTCCAGTGCGCTGTGCGGCTCTGGCCACCGCCAGCCCGATGAGATTTTCACAGTTGAGCTTCTTCACAAAGGGTGTAGATGAGCCGGGCAGACTTTGAGGGGCTGCGCGGAAGGATCCTGTCCAGTGGACAGGAGGCTCCATGTCTACACTAGACACGTTCCAGATTCCTTCCTCGGCACCGGCGGGTAAAGGGCCCTGACATGTAGTGTGATCAGAGCCCTTGGTAAGCACACATGGGAAGGTTCCGGACCAAAAGTCCTTGGTGTACTTTGTGCAGTTGTCAGACCTCATGTAGACCGTGACAAAATGCCTTCCGTACTCTCCAACCCCCCAGCCTAGCATGTTCCATGTGCAGGTCTTAGGGTTCATCTTCGGGGAAGATATCGTCAATGTACGCAGGTGGAACCGGCTGTCCATCAGACCCGCAAGGGCCTCATGCATAGGCCCCTGATCCGCGTACATACCATGGGTAGCGGTGAACATGAAGCTTGTCACAAAGAAGAACAGCAGCTGTGAAATCATCATGATCATGATGATGATGATATGATGATGATGATGATGATGATGATGATGTGTAACACTGTTGCTAGCTTTCCAGTCTATGCTCTAGGCTGCCAACAAGTTTCTCAACACACACATCCCAGGTATTAATACCATACAGACCCTGGACCTACAACTCAACTGAGTCCTCCCTCTGATCAGCACACATCCAGTGACACATTCGTTCATTAATCCTTCGATTCATCTGTCTACTCATCCAACCAACCAACCAACGAACCAATAAGTACGGAGGGTAAACACCGGGATAAACTGACATCGCCATTCTTGTGCATCGAGTGTTTGCTTCGAGCTTACAGCGGCGAATACCATGTGGAACTCAGACAGTGACCATGCTTACGTCCGTGACTGTATAGGGACTGCGAACGTTGGCCAGGTGGAGCCGGACGGTAGCCTGGTTACAACCCCCTACGCCGCTCCTCGCAACAGTGTTGCTTCGAGGAATGGATACAGAGTGCTGGAGGACCATAATGTCCTGACACACATAAGTGGAACGTACGACACGTACAGGTGCAACACTTGTAAGATTGTACTTTCAGGTTACAAAAGAGGCGACCCCAATTTGCACGAACACGTGAGACACGGAGGAGGACAGTGTCTGTACATTAAGACCAAGTTCATAGGTCGTGAACATGAGCTCGCTGCCTTACAAGGAAGGCTGCGGTTCCAAAGGGGGTTAATGGCATTCCCTGAACACTTGATGTACTCCACTGGTGGGTACGCTACACTGGCCGCTGTAAAATACTGCATCGTATGTGCATGTCCAGAACGTGAGCGTTGTCTCGACTCGTGCTTTGACATGCGCAACCGTCTCAAGAAGAGCCTCAAGGACCTGAAGTTGCCAGTGTCCATTGACAACATTCGACTGTTTCAGATGACACTTGACCCTGGCATCGAATGCGACGCTACCTTAGTGGATCCTCGCGACAACAAGTTCCTTGTGCTTGGAGAGTCTGCCAACATGTACCACCTTGAGCCAACGACCGACACGCACAAATGTTTCGTGTGTAACATCGCAGTTGAGAACTTTGTGAAGAATGACACCTTACTGGGTGAGCACATCTTTCATGCCTACACCCAAGGCAAGGACTGTTCATACCTTATCAACAGGTTCAAGGACAACCGATATGAGCTGATGCGCATACTCGGGGAGCAGAGGTACAGAAAGGGATATGTCGCATTCCCGGATAAAGTCACCAACTTAAGACACGGGTGCACTGTAACTGATGGAGTGACCCGCTGTTGTGTCTGTAGCGTTGCGGTCGACCGGAGTGGTTACGTACCCACTCATGCGCATTTCCCGCAATGCAATAAAATGAAGGACTTGCTTCTGATGAAGCTTAAGGATATGATGTTGTTACCATGAATGTGTCATTTGTGTGCATCCATCATGCATCTGTTTGGCTGTAACCACAACTATGGTTGTCATTTACAAGCGCTTTGCTGCATCATGTAATAAAAGGCTACTACCCACTCAGTAGCACTCAGCGGCATCACCTGCAATGCAATAAATTGAAATCTTTCATGAATGTTCTCTGTCTGTGTCATTTAATAAAAGCTTACATTGTTTCAATCTCGTCTCTGGGCTGGCTGCAATGTTTCACGTGTGTTCCCTTTCGATTGTGTGCTGTTGGAAATTTGGTTAAGTGCTTCTCTCTCTCTCTCTCTCTCTCTCTCTCTCTATCTATCTCTCTATATATACATAAAGGGATGTGTATTGTCCTACACTCTCTAGTCTAGCTCACGTACAAGCGTACAATTGTAATTCTTAATACTCAAACCATATTTGACAGCTAGGTGCAGGTACTCAAAATGTCGGAGTTGCAACGTCTACAGGAAACCGGCAGCGATACTAACAAGGGTGGAAACACAGCCTCGGCTAGTGAGCCGGTCTCGAGATCCCCTGAGGATGAAGCACTGGACATTGTCACCAGGCAACTCATGAAATCTTTCTTTGGGGAGTTCACAGGACTGTTGAAACCTAAGCCACACCACAGTAAACCTCTGTGGACAATGAAAAGGGTTGTTGATAACCTATTGAAGAAACACAAATGTGAATACAGCGGTGGGTTATGTTATTGTAATTACGACTAACGTTAGATGTTATTCAGTGTTTATGTTTTGTTTTGTTTTGTTTTGCTTATAACAACTGGTGTCTGATCTGGTGGACATTTAGGTATGATTGACAAACTTTCATTGGACGACAGAGGTGACGTGACATTCGTCAGCGCAGTGGCTAATAGCCTCTTTTCTGACGGGACCAGCAACTGGGGTCGCGTTGCCAGTCTGACAGCCTTCGGGGCTGTGGTGTGTCAGTACTTCAAGGACAAGGGCAGAGACTCCTATGTAGAGATGGTGGGAGATGAGATTGCCCTGTACCTCCTGACCAAACAGAAGGATTGGCTGATTAACAACAACTCCTGGGTGGGTCAGTCGGGTGTAATACCTGACCAACTCTACACGTGGCCACTTTTTGCTTTCCATACGTTTACTTTGTTCTTTGTTGTTCTTCTTTTCTTCACAGGATGGCTTTGTGGACTTCTTTGCGGACCGAACATCTCCCCTGCTGGACATCATTGTGTTTGCTGGTACTGGGATAGCAAAGTTGACCTTGCTGAACGTGTGAACATGTCACATTTGTTAGCGTCGTTGACTCTGTAATGAATGACAACCCCCACTGCACACATAAACACACAAACACAAAAACTAAATAAATGAATAAAAGAATGATTGAACCACCGTGTTTGAGTTGTCTGTCAAAACACAAACATAACAGAATTGCGTAGTCTTGTGCATATAACATTTATTGGTAACCGATGTACAGCATAAAACAACATTTACAAAGCATAAAGTCAACAATCTTCGGGCACAAGACCTTGTTCTTCAAACCATTCAGGTGGGGCATTCAAAGTCCATATTAAGCCATACGGATGACAGTGCGTTGTCCGCGTCACTTCGATCAATGTCGCTCTCCAGGATCAGGTCCATCTGGTCAAACTGAGAGCTCTCGGCTCCCAGGTCCTTAGTCTCGGCACATTCCCTCTGACAGTCACTCGGTGTGGCGTAGTCCACGGCCGCTGTCAGCGAGTCCCCGTCCGTGATACACTCGTCGCCTCTGTGCCATAAGGACTGCAGTACGTTGTCCGCGTAACTGGGACCAATGTCGCTCTCCAGGATCAGGTCCATCTGGTCAAACTGAGAGCTCTCGGTTCCCAGGTCCTTAGTCTCGGCACATTCCCTCTGACAGTCACTCGGTGTGGCGTAGTCCACGGCCGCTGTCAGCGAGTCCCCGTCCGTGATACACTCGTCGCCTCTGTGCCATAAGGACTGCAGTACGTTGTCCGCGTAACTGGGACCAATGTCGCTCTCGAGGATCAGGTCCATCAGGTCAAACTGAGAGCTCCCGGCTCCCAGGTCCTTAGTCTCGGCACATTCACTCTGATAGTCACTCGGTGTGGCGTAGTCCACCGCCGCTGCCAACGAATCCTTGTTCGTACAGGTGTCACCTTTGTGAGACTCACTTGGCGTGTTGTTGAACGCCGCTGTCAAGTCCATGTTCGTAATACACGTGTCACTTCTATGGGATTTACTTAGTTCACCCTTGGACTCCGAACCCACAGACTGAATTCCAGAATCGTTATGGCTATCACTGATAATAGTACACTTGTTTCCAGTAGGTTCACTGTGGATATGAGCGAACGTCGGTGTACCGATGTACACTACCGGCGATGTGTTTACAGGTATACCGTGGATATGAGCGGACATCGGTGTACCGATGTACACTACCGGCGATGTGCTTACAGGTATACCGTGGATATGAGCGGACATCGGTGTACCGATGTACACTACCGGTGATGGGTTTACATGATTTTTGTGGATACGAGCCGACATCGGTCTACCGGTGTACACGGCCGGCGATGTGTCTACCGGTTTATTGCTCCAGATTCTGTCCAGAACTTGTTTCCAGTAGGAGTCAGAATCAGTGTCAAATGTGGTCTTGTAAAAACCTTGACTGTGTGTCTTTGTGACAACACCTATTGTCCTCAGGGTGCCGAAGATGTCATACATCCTGCGTTGTGGAACTTTAAGTAACAAAGCCAGGTCCGTTACATCAATCTTCCCTGGGTGAGCGAGCAAATGCTGGTAAACACTCCTGGAGTACTGGTGCAAAGCACATCTTCTGACCGTCTGTAACTGACACAGCTGTTGCGTACTGACCACGTATCGCTTGCCATTTCTAATGAGAAGGCCAATACCTTCCAGACAGTGAATGATGTCGTATATTCTACGTCTAGCGCCTTTGCTGTCATTGTTCAGTTTGTTGATTATGTCCTTGTAGGTGAACTTCTGCAAAGTCTTCACCAGATTTAGCATCCATTCTGCGAGTGTGGACAGAATGGTTTTCCTGTGACTTTTGGGTGAACGAGGCGTGACCTGTGACACAAGACTTTGCTTATGTCCTTGAAGGTGAAAGTCTGCAAAGTCTTCACCAGATTTAGCATCCATTCTGCGAGTGTCAACAGAATGATTTTTCTTGTGACTTTTGGGTGAACGAGGCATCAATGGCCAACTCAAGTAGACTCTGGTTTTACTCTGAGGAAGCAAGCTACTAGTGCGTACAAAGCACCCACTTCCAATGCTCAACTCCAACCAATTCAACTACATTGACCAACAATATCTGACTTAACCATTCATTAAACCGTGACTCAGTTTTTATCCGATCGAACAGAAACCCCAAAATCAGCTACGCAACATTGAGTACATGTCCAATCACCTACACAACGGTCCAACTAGTGCATGCACATCTAATCATCTACACAACGGTCCAAGTGACACAGCCAGACCCACCTCCGTTTTCGAGTAACAACACAGGGTTGCCCATGCAAACAGCAAAGCAAATGGTTGGACAATATTGTGCCAGTTGGAACGAATTATACCGCCTGGATAACGTTGTGTCAGTTGGAACGAAAAACATCCAACTGACACGTCTGTGTCCAATCATCTAATTACAGCCAGACCCACCTCCGTTTTCGAGTAACAACACAGGGTTGCCCATGCAAACAGCAAAGCAAATGGTTGGACAATATTGTGCCAGTTGGAACGAATAATACCGCCTGGATAACGTTGTGTCAGTTGGAACGAAAGACATCCAACTGACACGTCTGTGTCCAATCATCTAATTACAACCAGACCCACCTCCGTTTTCGAGTAACAACACAGGGTTGCCCATGCAAACAACAAAGCAAATGGTTGGACAATATTGTGCCAGTTGGAACGAATAATACCGCCTGGATAACGTTGTGTCAGTTGGAACGAAAGACATCCAACTGACACGTCTGTGTCCAATCATCTAATTACAGCCAGACCCACCTCCGTTTTCGAGTAACAACACAGGGTTGCCCATGCAAACAACAAAGCAAATGGTTGGACAATATTGTGCCAGTTGGAACGAATAATACCGCCTGGATAACGTTGTGTCAGTTGGAACGAAAGACATCCAACTGACACGTCTGTGTCCAATCATCTAATTACAGCCAGACCCACCTCCGTTTTCGAGTAACAACACAGGGTTGCCCATGCAAACAGCAAAGCAAATGGTTGGACAATATTGTGCCAGTTGGAACGAATAATACCACCTGGATAACGTTGTGTCGGTTGGAACGAAAGACATCCAACTGACACGTCTGTGTCCAATCATCTACACAACGGTCCAACTGACACGTCCATGTCCTACCAGGTATCAGTTTACACCAACCCTTGAACAGGGTTCTCTTACCCAACACTGGCCAGGCTCTAATATATAAGACATTCCCCCATCCCCTTTAGTGGTTATACTCAAAGACACATAGCATCTTACCAAGCACACACAGTTAGTTTCTGTCTTGTATTTTTTTAAATTCATCAATATGGTTCGATCTATTTGCCGCTTCAGCTTCAGCCTAAGCTACACAAGTGACAATGTACGTCATGTACAGGATGCATTGACTCCTGATTTGTGCAAGTTTGCTTTAGTTATTAAAGCCAAAGACCAGCTTATTGGGGTAGTCAACAAAAAAACCAGACAATCTCTACACTCATTCCAACGATATATTGGTAATGGATCCAAGGTTGATGCTGTGGACATAAACGTTGATGCTGTGGACATAAACGTATCTGATGCTGAAATTGAAACCGACTTAAGAAACAGGCCGGATTTCGAACATTTTGTGCTGCGTATTGGAACACCTGTGATGAACAGAGGGTGGTGGAAACTCTCACGTGGAATCAAGACCGTCACGTTTGCCCCCACAAACACGCAGCATGACATAACTGTCAGGGAAAAGCGTCTGCCTGAGACCCAGGATAAGACAATGCCCAAGGATGTGACTGATGTACCCAAACCTGATTGTTCTCAACTCAGAAGAGACGTCGTGGCTCCTCAAAAATCCATGGTTATGCAACAACTACGGAAAGTGGTGAAGTCAACCATGAGTTTTGTTGATCACCAAGAGCGATACATGTTAAAGTTCAGGCGTTGGGTGCTGAGGATGTTAACAGAAACAGGACAAATGCATGACTCTCATCTGATGCGTCAACTTTCACGCTTAGACCGCTGTGAGAAACTGCTTAAAGAGTACATTACTGCTCGCAATTCTATGGAGCGGAAGTCACACAGATTCTACAGCGTAGACTTGAATCCAAAGATGTCAATTCACCTTGACAACACAGAGACCAGCGCAGCTCAGGCCGGTGACCGTGGCTGTCTCAGTGGAGTAGAAGGACATCGAGGGATGCCAATTCACCTTGACAACACGGAGACCAGCGCAGCTCAGGCCGGTGACCGTGGCTGTCGCAGTGGAGTAGAAGGACATCGAGGGATGCCAATTCACCTTGACAACACGGAGACCAGCGCAGCTCAGGCCGGTGACCGTGGCTGTCGCAGTGGAGTAGAGGGACATCGAGGGATGCCAATTCACCTTGACAACACGGAGACCAGCGCAGCTCAGGCCGGTGACCGTGGCTGTCGCAGTGGAGTAGAGGGACATCGAGGGATGCCAATTCACCTTGACAACACGGAGTCCAGCACAGCTCAGGCCGGTGACCGTGGCTGTCGCAGTGGAGTAGAGGGACATCGAGGGATGCCAATTCACCTTGACAACACGGAGTCCAGCGCAGCTCAGGCCGGTGACCGTGGCTGTCGCAGTGGAGTAGAAGGACATCGAAGGATGCCAGTTCACCTTGACAACACGGAGTCCAGCGCAGCTCAGGCCGGTGACCGTGGCTGTCGCAGTGGAGTAGAAGGACATCGAGGGATGCCAGTTCACCTTGACAACACAGAGTCCAGCACAGCTCAAGCCCGTGACCGTGGCTGTCACAGTGGACGAGACGGACATCGAGGGATAACAAGTTACCTTGACAACACAGAGTCAAGCACAGCTCAAGCCCGTGACCGTGGCTTTCGCAGTGGACGAGAAGGACATCGAGGGATAACAAGTTACCTCGACAACACAGAGTCAAGCACAGCTCAAGCCCGTGACCGTGGCTTTCGCAGTGGAGTAGAAGGACATCGAGGGATAACAAGTTACCGTGACCGTGGCTGTCGCAGTGGAGTAGACGAACATCGGGGGATAACAAGTTACCTTGACAACACAGAGTCCAGCACAGCTCAAGCCCGTGACCGTGGCTGTCGCAGTGGAGTAGACGAACATCGAGGGATAACAAGTTACCTTGACAACACAGAGTCCAGCACAGCTCAAGCCCGTGACCGTGGCTGTCGCAGTGGAGTAGACGAACATCGAGGGATAACAAGTTACCGTGACCGTGGCTGTCGCAGTGGAGTAGACGAACATCGAGGGATAACAAGTTACCGTGACGGTGGCTGTCGCAGTGGAGTAGACGAACATCGAGGTATAACAAGTTACCGTGACCACGGCTCCCGCAATGGACGAGATGGAACTCGAGGCGTAACGAGTTACAGTGACAACACGGAGTCGGGCACAGCTTGGGACTGTGACCGCGGCTACAGCAATGGAGAAAGGCGAAATAGAAGGACTGCAAATTACAGTGACTGTAAATCCTACCCTTCCTTATCATCATCATTCTACAACTACATGTAATTGTTATATGTACTGTGTTGGTAATAAAAAAAAAAGATCTTGATTATATTGTGAGTCATGTCCCACAGCAGAGTAACCATTTCACACACGTTTGTCATTTCCATTATCATGTATTTATTTCATTTGTAACAACAACATTCACAATACAAATCATCCAATGTCATTGTCAACTACATGTAATTGTTATATGTACTGTGTTGGTAATAAAAAAAAAAAGATCTTGATTATATTGTGAGTCATGTCCCACAGCAGAGCAACCATTTCACACACGTTTGTCATTTCCATTATCATGTATTTATTTCATTTGTAACAACAACATTCACAATACAAATCATCCAATGTCATTGTCAATCAAATGCACGCAATGCAAGAGAGGGGTTATCCATACATATCTATAACTAAAACTATACACAGGGCAAATGAACACAGTGAGTTCAAATATCCCGTCCGGCAGGTTATCGTCGATGCGTAAGAGTGGTCTACTTTATTGTCTCTTCATACAGACACAAAAGCCTGTCAGCAGAAACATCAATACAATTACAACACCACCAACAACTATGTGTGTGCTATATCTGTCCCACGATCCATGCTGATCGTGGTACAGATCCGTGCCTCTCATAACATCCTCCCACTCAGCCTCAAGGACGGCTGATAGCTTTGCGTAGTCGATCACACAGTCGCCCACGTCGCCACTGATCACCTGCTCTTCCTCCTCACTCAGCGGTCGACCAATCAAGTCAACCAACGTCTTTAGTCCTCCATTGAAATCTTGAACGTAAAAGGAATTGCCCAATCGAATAATGTTATCTGTGGTCTTTGTTGTTGTCTCAGGAAATCCGACAACCTTGGCCAGTTTCAGGATCTTGTATTTGTTATTGATGACTGTGGCTCCGATAGCAGACGCAACCCCTTTAGTGTTGTCAGAGGTGGCAAGTTTTTTGATCTTGTCCAGGATGTCCTTCAATTTTTCGAGTTTCGAAGCTTTTGTCTCAACTTGATAGATGCCCTTAGATATAGCCACCTTACCGTAGCTAACCCTTCTAGCCCCGGCGTAGACTTCACATTTGTTTTTCGATTTTTTACATTCGCCACATTGGGACCTCAGGCATTCTCTCAGGGTATAGCTCGTGTAGCACTGTATCTTCTTGACAGCAGCTCCTCTGGTACATTTGTAGGAAACGTCAATTCTATCCGATCCGTAGGTCTTCAGAGTCAGATTTTCCAGACTGGCAGTCATGATTCTGTCACGATCACTTTTCACTCTGTTACCTTCAAAGAGTCTAGTGTCTTTGCAGGTCACAACGCCACAGGCAGTACAGGCACGTTCTTTGAAGTCTCTGTATTTGGACATTATGCGAGGCGCCTGGATGTTCACTGTTGAACCCTTAGGACAATTGACATTGTACTTGATGATCGCAGCTGAGCATGTCACAACACACAGGAGTACCAGGGGGAGCTTCATAGTTGTTCTTTGTCTTGTGACATAGGTTCTAGTTTGCCTGGTTTAATGGTGAAGGAGTTGGCACGACAACTGTATATATACACACACACACACACACACACACACACACATACATATATATATATATCTTGAGGTTTGGAAAGTCCCCGCCTATGAGGCACAGAACCGAAACTTGGTGTGATTGGGCATGTACGCAAACGTTGGACTGTTGTATAGCTGGTTGGTATGCAACAGTTGGATGTAGATGATTGAATGATATGAAATAAAATATCTAAAATGTATTGACCTGAAAAAACTTGACTGCACGTGGCTGTGTTACACGTTGAATGTGTTTGAAACGATGAACCGTGTGATGTTTATTAACCACAATAAAAAGTCTTCTCATGGATAATGTACAGTGTGGTGTGTGGTTTCTATTGGTGTGAACTGTGTCTCTGGGTTACCGAGGAGTTGTTATCACTGTAAAACGTGGGTCAGCAGAATGACGCACCGCACACGCAATAGTTCATCTCTGTGCCGAAAGCGGACACGGCAAGAGACATCCGGTCAGTGCGATGACTGTTGTCACATAAAAATGATAGCAGACATGAAACGTGAAATCCTGGAACTCAAGAAGACGCTCGATGTTGAGCGTGTACAGAGGATCGAGGCGCTCCGTGAGACAAGGGCGTTGGACTCGGGACGTGATGTGAGATGGGGAGGAAAAGGTGCAGCGGGGCCAGAAGACGGTGCTACGGTAGAAAATACAGCAAGCAAAATTGTTGATATCGACCACTTGAGCGATGCTCACAGGCACGCGCTATATGAACTAGAGTTGTGTAAAAAGGAGATGGAGAGCACAAGAGAGGCTCTCCGGGATGCCTGCGAAGAGCGAGAAGCCTTGAGGACGAAGCTGTCAGAGAGCCGGACTACCAATAATATCGACGCAGCTAGAGCTGAGGAAGCAACCGGTGGAACGTGCACGACTGAAGACTCACGCCACCCTCACTTGGACTGGGTAGGGAGACATTACCTTGCGGTGTCCCTACCGGAGGACCGCATGTTTACACCCGGTCAGTCCGTCACTCCGGTGGGGGTATTACAGAAGCTGTTTGAGATGAGGGTAGGTGATAAACTTGCGGTGGGATTCAGCGTATTGTTAGAGAACATAAACATCATGTTGTGTCAACTTGAGCCCGAATGGTACGCAAAGCACTTTGAGTTCTCTAGAGCCCACGTGCATGGCAACGGATACAAATCTACGGACAGGGTGACCACAGAGGATTTCGCGTGGCTGTTGTTTGAGTATGGTGCGCACGCTCCACTGATCGAAGTCTTAGCAGGACTCCTGAATGTTCTGAACAGCACAGGTAAAGGAGGAGTGACGACAATGGCCCTCTGCACGAGCAAAAACATGTACAGCTCGTCCGTGACGCTCTTCAGAGACACCGTGTCACGGGCTCACAATGGGTTCGTGCGTGTACGCGAGAGAGCTCAAAGAGTGAGAGCTGCACAAGGTGTCGTGTACATGCCTCTCACAGCGGGGTTGGATGTGGTGAATCAGATAGAATCTCAACAAGGTTCACATTCCATTAGGAACAGAGTCTTGCGCTCTGTACTGGAAGGGATTGAAGCACCACCTCACATCGTCAGCAGCACACCTACTGAGATGGCCAACAAAGGCTCTCGTTGCGACCCCCTCCGACTGGAACAGTCCCTGTCTGAATTCATGAAAAACAGAGGTCTCGAGAGTCAGGGTAAGGAGAGGAGGATCTCCACCTCTGTTCATCGGAGTAACCAAGACTTCCCCTTCAAGCCTGCAGCTTCTACAAGTGCTTTACCAGGACCTCTTAAAAAGCAGGTACTTTTCAATTCACCCTGGTCAAGCAATCTACCTGCTGCTCTGTAGCACTGTATATATATATATATATATATATATATATATATATATATATATATATATACAAGGACAAGGGAGGGAGGCAGTAGTAGTAGTAGTAGTAGTAGTAGTAGTAGTAGTAGTAGTAGTAGAAATAGTAGTCGACTTATGGACACTGACATGGACATAGACATGTGCGCGCCTGCGAAGCGGCGAGCTGATGAACTGTCTAAGGACACCAGAATGAATCCTGGAGAGGACGACCTGAGAACAAAGGCAATGATGGCCATGTCTCGATACTGCCAGGAAGAGTGGGTGAAGAAGACTGTAAAGTTGCACATGTCCCGGGGTGAACACCTGAAGCTGGCTCTGCTGAGTGGAGACGCTGGCTCTGGCAAGTCGTACGCCTTGTCATTGCTGGCGAATAAACTACGGAGTATGAACATCAGTGTAATTGTGAGTGCAATGACCAACAAAGCAGCGGGGAATCTGATGGAATCGTGTTCACTGGATCACGTCTACACATTCCACAAGATGATGGGGCTCAAGAAGAACCTCTTGGACAGCACGCTTTCATTGGACGACTTTACGAAGCAGTACTGCAAAGAGTATTGGAACGAAATTTCTCGTTTCAATACACTCCATCAGTCTGACCTGTCCCTTGTTCAGCATAACCGTGTCACCAGAAAACACTCTTGTAGACAACTGAGACCCGAGTCGTGTGCAGTATGCAGTAAAATCTTCCAACGGTCGAGAGTGTCTAGAACCCCCGCGCAACTGGCCCCAATGGAGAACGCTCCTCCGTTCCTGGGGGTGAACGTGTTGATCGTAGACGAGTACGGTCTGCTGAACGTTGACCTATTTGAGAGGATGTTGCGTTGCCTGGCTCTCTTCTACGGACCCGATAAGGGTCCTCTGATAGTCTTCTCGGGCAGCGTCTCACAATTACAACCGGTGGGATCTAATCTGCGCATTTGGGAAACCGAGCGCTTCGAAGGGCTCCTCTCGTCTTCGACCCCACTCTTTGTCAACAGGCGACAGTTTACCGAGCCGAGTTACGCCGAAGCCTTGACGTACCTTCAGTTCAACACTGTCACGAAAGAGTCTCAGCTCATATTCAGGAGTCAGGTGTCTATCCGTGAGGCTGATGTTATGAATCCCGAATATGAACCTGATAAGCTGCGAATCTTCCACCAGGACCAACAACAGATTACATACACCTCGGCTTACATGAACAAGGTGAGGACAAAGGCCAAGGTCGGGGACAAATTTCTCAGTGTTGCTCAGAACCGGTCGAGTACAAAGTCACACCACACTTGGTACGAAGTGCTGAAGCAGGCCTCTCAGGCGCTGCCCAAGCTCTTTTCAGTGCCCCCATATCGTAAGGGAATCCGCACCACGGAAAGGGACTATCTGAGGGTGGACAAGCTCTGGGTGGGCTGCAAGGTGCGGCTGATCTGGCACATGGACTGCAATGGTATACAGGTTGCAAACTCACACACGTCGTCTGCCACATTTGGTGCCTTAATGGGCACGCAAAGGGGCACGAAGCGACAGCGAAGCGACAGCTCCTCATCGATCGCGGACACAGAAGGTGTCGTGCAAGACATTCGCTTCAAACGAGAGAGCCAGTTCAACGAGTTCTACGTGAAAGGGGAGCAGACCGGAACCGTGTACAAAGTCACCCCTTCTAAGTGGAACTACATGAACTGGACGGTGACTACACACCCGCTGGCTTGCATGTTGGCAATGAACACGTACGATTGCCAAGGCTGCACAGTGCGCGGACAAGTGCTCTACCACCCACCCAGACATTTCTTCATGTCACCGATAAAGCCCTCGGTGTACGTTGCGCTTACTAGGGTGGTGAAAAGAGAGAATCTACAAATGACAAATTGCAACTTTGCTAACACCATCGGCCACGTCGCCTTTTACGATGACAGACTGGTGGCTTATCGCAAGAGGGTGGAGATGAACTATTTGCCTTGACATGCGCATACACACACACACACACACACACACACACACAGACTCATAAGATTCATTTATTTTCTTGGTCTCTATACCAATCACGAGAGGTACATACAGTGAAAGGATGAGTGTTGTGGGTGCTAGGTGGCACGAGCTGACATTGGAGGAGCTCATATGCCTCACGTCATCCAAATCCAGAACGGAACTCACCAAAGACTACGAGGATAAGCCTAACCGAGTGCAGTTATTGAGCAGCGCTAAGCATAGTTGTACTGAACCACCGGACAAGAGTCTTGAACCACCACAGGCTGGTGCACAAGACGATCTCAATTCTTACATCATTCTGAAGTGGTGTCCTTGGTTTTCACAAACATTCGGCGTGCTGTCAGACGCAAATCTTAACATGCTTACGTTAAGGTTGCTGAGGCTCAACAGTGAAGACGCTCCTATCCTTCTAGAACTCCTCACAGCAGTGGCACTTGTCCTCAAGGTACCCAACATACCCTACTTCCCAACCTGCCAAGTTCCATCTCAAGCCGAGTGGTTCCTGTTCCGCCACTGACTGACACTTTGCCGTACTAGCGCTGCGTGTGCTACAATCGAGCCTGACTCTATCTATCTATCTATCTATCTAGTCATCATGTCATCCACCAGAATACATCAAATGATTCGCACATACACCCACAACCTGAGCGAACGTCGGAGCTGCACCACCACCGTCCCCTACGGATGCTACAAATACGAGTCTGCTAAAAACTACCTGCCCGGTGGCCTGTTCCACTTTGTGTATGCCGATTCATATGTGCCTACGCTACACGGACTGAGCGCAGACTATATAAGAAACCTGAAGGAAGTGGCAGTTTGCGCAGCAAGTAGCTCCATTATGAATAGACCCTTCCTGAACACCCCGCAACTATACGAAGTGGAGCTGATCAACACGGGATGCGAGTCCCTGAAGCAGGGGGACCGTTTCACAGTCCAGCTGCCCAGCCACGACGATGTGGTAGCTCAAAGCGACGTGGTCGTTGATCTAGGTTACAACATGTCGGTGAACAAGGGTATCTGGGGAGGACTGCTGGCTACCAGAAAGGTGAATTGCGAGTTTGGTGGAGACCCTGTGGAGGAGGTAATACAGGCTATCAAGCACGAGCAGGCGTTTGACGTCTTTCAACTGATTTCGCCTTACACGCCTCAGAGTATACTGTCCATGATGACGCTAGTGGCCAATGGGGCTGATTATCATGAAGTTGAAGACACAGTAAGGGCGGCTGCGGCGACCGCTGTCAACTCCGACTTTGACGCAATGGCAGTCAGTGTCATTGTGGAGACCGACAGTGTTAAGAAATTTCTCAGGACAGTGGTTCGGCATGCTATGACTATTGTGGAAAGTGTACAAGGTTTCGCAGGAGGACAGGTGATACGAGCATGCAATGGCTACAACTTCAACACAATCAAGACCGGCGATAGATTTATGGCCCAGCTTAATATGAACAGATGGCTCATGTGAGAGCTTTCACGGCGATAGGGGAATGCTCCCTTATCATATGTGTTGTGTTGTTGATTTTCTTTCATTGACTGTGTCTGTACAAGATGTGGAAATAAAGAAACTGTAGCCCCATGTATTGTGTGTACGTTGCTTTTTTTTATTTGCTGCCACAGTACATAAAAACACAAAAGAAATTCAACGCAAAAAGAAGACAAACATAACCCAAGAAAGAATATACCTAAGAAACACTACTACTACTACTACTACTACTACTACTACTACTTTTCTTTTTGTGTCTACGTTCAGGGTTTACAAAAGAGATATCTTTACTCTTCTTGACACATTTGAGTCCACTCGTAGCCTGTATGCTGCTGCGGATCACAGTCTCAACCTTATTAGCATTCAGCTGAAGCATGCTAGATGCGTCGAGAAGGGACGGTCTGCTGTGGTCGAATACAACAGTAGGGGTAGGGGGGTTCACCTCTACACTCGGGTTACTACCCACAGTCCCAGAGGTCGTTGATGTGATTGGTGACGAGTTGTGCATGTCAGTATCTACAACATTATCTCTGTCTCCTGTCATCCACCACTGAGACCGTAGCTGACAGGCGATGGGGAGATTATCGTCTCCCATGTCGAGCCACCAGCTATCAGCATTTTGATATCCATAGCATTGTTGTTGTCGTTGTCGTTGTTGTTGTTGTTGTTGTTCATCATCAGGCGTATCCTTCAAAAGGTTCATCCACCAGCTTTCCCCGTCACAAATAGCCATCGACTTCTGTTACTCGTTTACTCCACTAGGGCACGGGTGTGGAAACACAGTCTAGTAATCCACAGGACAATGTTCACTGGTATCAGTAAGCAGAGGCTTACAGTAATACACCGATTCAGACGTTTCTCCGGTGGTGAAACACATTCGACGTGCCCGCCGCGGTGGTGCTGGTGGTGATGAGAGCCGACTCTCGATCCAAGTAGACCATCGTCCATCTTTACCAACACAGATTAGCCTCGGTCCTTAATAACATGAAAACCCCTGTTCAGCACTGTAACATCATCTGGTTTGTTCTTATAGCTACCCAGTAGAGCATGTATGCTGGTGTGCCAAACAGTAGAGGCGATATATGTGACAAGGGAACTAGAGCAAGATGTGCCGTGTTGTATAGGATCAATAACATCATGAGACTACACCAGAAGACCGGCGGCGGGTGGTGTTGGTCATACGGGTTAAACAGTATCTGCTCGCCGTGTCCAAACGCTTGCCTACTGTAACGTGACTCTGTGCTGTAGTCGGACAGTCTCTCCTCCCTGTACAGTGCAAACACCTCGCCTTTAGTGGTGGTCGAGAGGGCTGAAGACTGCAACTGTCTGGTCCTCTCAAGTAGAATGTTCAATTCCAAGTGTACATACGATACGATAGATTTGACGGTTGCAACCAAGAATATGATTTTGTACCCAGTCAGCCAGTTCGTTAGCGTCAGACGCCCTCGTGTCAGGTCGTACGACAGGTATACCATTGACATGAAGATAAAGTACAACCGAGTAGCTTGGCACCATGATGACAACATTGTGTTAATTTGGCCGAAGCAGTCTGATGAAGCCAATTGTGTTAATCCAGACGAACACAAACGTCGTACATTCTATAATTGGGAGGAGAGACGGACCACGTTTAGCGGAGCATTCGACCCACCGCACAACCTTGGTTCTGCTGCAAAATTGGTAGTACGCCAACATGTGAATATAGGTGGCTAGGAATAACGTGAACATGGTGACTTTCTGGGAAAGGGATACGCCTGACATCGGGTTGACCATCACGCCGGTGCTACTGAGACAGCTTCGTCTCTCCAAGCTTAGGATGGTCAACCTGGAACCGCTGATCAAGGTGATACATACCAGCAGAGACCACAATGTCCCCAATAAACCCCACGCAAACATGTTCCACAATCTGATGGTGTGCAAAAGGAGAGTGGTGCCAATTAGAATTGTCGAGGTGACCTTGAGTACGTTGAAAATGGCACCCTTGACACGTTGCACTTGCACACTGGTCCGATTCATCCAGCACACGACGGGAGGTAGGTACAGGGGGTGAATATTTGTAGTCATTATAGTCCTGTTCAGAGAGGCACACAGGATCAGGTCTTGGTCCGGTAAAAACTTTCTGGGTAACATGTCTCCTTCCTTAGTATGAACGTGACATACAGCGAGGATTGGTCTCTTGTGCATTGAAATCCCCCAGAACAAAAACATAAACAAAAGCAAAAGTAAAACAAAAAACAAAAAACACCATACACCATACACTACGGTCCTTTTGTTATCAGCCTAGCCGAGTCTCCCGTGTCACCAGCTAGCATTGTGTCATTAAACCTTGAAATAGTTTCGTGTCCGATCGTGGTCATCCTGTTGAAGATGCTGTTGTTATAATAGCGCCACTCACAAAACCCATTGCACCTGAAGGTGTTCCCGGCCTCGGCACCGATACACAAGTAGTAGCAGTCTTGGTCGTTGCGCAGGCAGTCGTACAATTCCTCTTCGTGCGCAACCCAGATTAGACCTAGAGTTGCACCGGATTCGTCTCCTAGAACTGTGACATTGTTTCCCGTGTTCGGCACGGATTTCGCTATCAGGTATAGTTTCACAGCGTGCATATCGCCCTTGTCCATGGCCACATTTTCGACTTCGCCCGTGTGACACATAGTACCTGAAATTGACGCGATGGAGCCTATCAGCTGCAGGACTTGCTTGACCATGGAGGGTTTGGATACAATAGAGTGTAACACGAACCACAGATGGTCACTGAGAATGGGTACGTTTTTGAGAGTGATCTCGGTCACGTTCGATACCACGGTCAGGCGAGGTTTATGACGCGCAGTATGGTACCCGCCGCCAATGTTGTCACACCTGATCATAGTGTGAAACTGGTGAAGCGTTTTGTTCCATTCCGAGACAAAGACGTGGATAGGGATCGCCGGAATGCACAGCTCCTCGGTGCCGGTGTAGCTGTTTATACACGTCCTGGCTATCATAGCACTCCCCTTCGTGATATACGTGTTGTACAGGTCAACGATCGACGAGTATTCCTCAGACTGACTGATGACAGGCATGAGTCTTACACACACATCCCCAACTCGAAGACCGTGTGAGGTATCCGAGGCAAACAGTTGAGAGGGTACGTATTTGAAATCGAGGTCACCGAGGGCCAGACTGTTCCATTGTCCCTTAAACCCTATCCCCCCTGATGACATCACGTCACTATCATGACCATCGTCGTTTGGTAGGTGCTTCGTACTCGAACCATGCCGGCGGACAGATAACACGGGCTGTGCATTGAGCATGACGCAAATCGACTTTGGTGAAGCCATAGTTGGTCACAGCTGATCTCTAAGCAAATCTAGGCTGTGGTTACGCATGGAACATGTGTCGTTAGTGTCTTGCTTACAGGAACAGCCCACCACACTCTTGATTACAATCCCATTATATCCCATCCATTGAATAAAGAGGAGACCAAAATGTGTTTTGTCTTTTGTTGTGATTCCTTTATTTCTTTACAATAATACACATCAACATCATCAACATCAACATCAACATCATCATCATCATAGCTAAACACACAGGGTAACACACTGAGGTCACATCTTTGTGACAACCGCTGAGATGAAATCTGCCACAGCAGCTGAAGTCTTCAGTGAGCCGCTTCCGCTGGGTACGTGATACCCAGCTTGTTGTTTGTTTGTCACAGCTGTATTGGACTGCTGCTGTACAGACTGTTGTGCAGACAGCTGACATTGGTTGTTGACATTGGTGGACGATGGGGATGTTGTAACCGTTACATCGTCCGTCGTGTCCATCGTGTCCATCGTGACCTCACCGCTGTCCTTGTTCGATCCGCTGCTTTGTATTTGTTTTGTAAGTTCACTCAACTCCTTCACTAGCGCAGGGATGTCCCTGGAACACTGATCATCCTTGGTCTGCTTGCGTACACGCTTATACGGCGTGTCTCTCGCCAAACTCAGCAACGTGTCCATGTTGAAGTTATTCGATGACGAGTCTTGTGCAACCGAACTACGCGCTTCTAGTATTACGTCTCTTACGCTAGCCTTAATTGAATCGAGCATCTTCTCTTGCTCCTTCTGCAAGGCTGCTTGTCTCTCAGATTCCTCCTTGTTGTACTCCATTGCTATCGTCCTCCTTTGCTCTTGGGTAAGAGTCCCTCGCTCATACGACACATCATTTGACACTCTGCTCGGGTTGTAGACAGCATGCCCCGTGAAGAAACCTTGCCCGGTCTGCTGCTGCTGCTGCTGCTGCTGCTGCTGCTGCGGATTAAACAGATATTGAGGTTGTGTGAAATGTTGCATGGAGGCTGACTGCATGCCACTCTGTAGCAATTGCGCCTGTGACAGTTGTTGTTGAGACAGAGCTGGTTGCTGGTGAAGCTGCTGCTTCTGCTGCTGCTGCTGCTGCTGCTGCAAGAGTTTGATCAGATCATCAATTTGTGTCTGGGTAGCGGCCATTTCAGTATCAGCTTTAGGTACTGTACGGTGCCCTGTACTGTCCGTTACCCTGGTGTTAGCGTCTTCGTCAGTAGGTCTAATACCAGCACAGAGCTTAGTTTGTACCCCAGTGCGCTTTGTGAAATCCTTAGCGCCCTGCATTGTGAAAAGTGTGTCTGGGTCATCGGGATGGTTCAGTCTCTGGGTTAGTACGCTATTTTGAACCTTGATTGCCTCTAATACATCCTTGAGCACTTGCATGTCTGCAGCCTGATGTAACACGGCCTTCCTCAGCGATTCAACAGTATCCGTGATAGTCTGCGTCTCGATGTTGTCCGTCTCGCTCTGGGGTTTATCACAAACCTCGACGTTGTCATTCATGGTGATGCCTGCATCGAGGACAGAGTCTTTGAGTGTGGTGAAGCCCATTCTCGTCATCGTTTGGGCCAGATCTGTACCTGTAACCAGTGTGCAAAAGCAGCCCGGTCTCATCGGCACAGAGACTAAACTACATTCCTCCGTAATGGGACCACTCTTGTTATCTCCCACCGTGCCCAGGCTGAAACCCATGCTCGTATCCGAGTCCAAGACACCGTTGGTGTACTTGTTGTTGTCGCACTCGACGCAGCAGTACAGGAATGTTTTCTCGGCAGATCTACTGTGAACGTGCCAGTAACACTTGACGCGACCAATGTCCTGCTTGACTTGACCAATGCCCTGCTTGACTTTGTGTAAGAACACGGCCCTACCGGGCTGCGGGTGACACCCACCAGAGTACGCCATGTCGTTCCCCACAAAAAAATCCTTCCTTGACTCTGGGTACACTTCACCCTGCTCGGTTCCGAACACGCTACACATCCCCACAAGGAACTTGTTGTCGTCACCGTTGCATGAAACTATACTAGCCAGCGCCTCCTTGTAATCCTCCTCGTTGGTACCGTAGCACTCCTTGCAGAAGATCGGCACAAATAAAGATTGGTCTGAACACAGAGTCCCTTCTTCGGGGTACTCACAACTATCGGCATAGTCGACCAGAGTCATGGTGTTCATGTTCACAACGGCTCTCTTCTTGTCCTCAGTGGACACTTTTACAAACGCGTGCTGGTCTTTCGTACAAAACACAGGTCCTACCCGACCACCCTTTTTGGTCATGTCACTTGACGACATCAGGACTCTATCTATCTATCTATCTATCTATCTATCTATCTAAAGACACCGTTATATACAGCTTGCCTATCCCACCACCGTTGTGTTAAATATCAGATTATCTCCCCACACAAACTCTTTGTCGAACTCAATCAATTTCTCGAGTGCCACACTGGAAATGTGTTTCACGTTCTCTATTGTACAATAGGGAGGTGTGCCGGTGAACGGGAAGGTGTGACTGTCATCGGCATCGGCGTCGACATCGTCGCCCCTTTGAGTGCGTGTCAGCTCAGATATCAGTTCGGATAGCTTCACAGTGTCCGACAGCTTCAGCTGAAACATTCCACGTAAGTACGCCCTAGTCCTAATGTTGTCAAAATCATTCTCTTGCACAGACGCACATTTACACATTTTACAATGTTCACTGTTTACTATGACAATCACGTGCTTGGAACTTGGTGTACGGAATACACAGTGGCTACCCCCACGTAGTAACCCACAGGCTGTGATAAGCCCTCCACATACTGTGAACTTATCACTCTCGATAAATCCTGCTACGGCCTTAGAAAGATTGTCGTTGCCATCGGAAGCCGACAATGAGCAAATACGCTTCTTTGGACTCCGGCTCCCCTTTGGCTTCTGGCTCCTCGTCCTCTTTAATGTCTTGGTATTCCTCTCAACAACATTCATCGCGTGAGGTTGTTCTAAACTGCCTACCCAAAACAACACCTCGAAATAACAAAAGGACGAGAACTCAGCACGGTGACCACGATAGTGACGACGACGACGACGTGGACGAACAACCTTGTATTCGTAGGAATCGAATCGCTGTCAGTGGCACTGATCGAGGTTCACAAGAAGTGACACGACCGATCGTTTCTTTTAGTAATCCTAACACGCCGGACAATCAAGCCTCGGTGTCGCGACGGGTTACATCGAAGAAACAAGGCTTTTCGCCCGCAATGGCGTCTGAGGCCATATTCCACATGTTCCCCGAGCCCGGGGAGCAGCAACAGGATCACAACGTCAACACTGTCAGCGAGAATGATCGCTTCATACAAAAACAGTATCCGATGCTTTACATGAACCTAAGTGCTCACGAACACCCCTCCATAGTCGAAGTACAGTGTGACAAGGACACCGGGTGTCTCTTGTGTGAATTAGACCAGAACACTTTGGACTCCATCAAAGTGCTTAAACCTCACGAGGTGAAGGGTTACCTCGACTCCTACAACCACAAATTCACAGAGGAGCAAGTCAATATCCATCTCGCCCACACCGTAAAGGATGACAATGTCATTGAGGTAATACAGAACATGTCTGTCGACCTGCTAAGCAGGTCCTACTCGTTGGCGAACGACACGTCTCTTTGTATACTGCACCGCATTAGAACGCACATGGGTAGACCGTTTCTTGTCCCAGACCAGGATGTTGCCAAGGTTCACAATGATGCCGTTAAGCAGTTCATGGGCCTGGCGTCTACATGGCAGACGTTGATGAAATACAAGCACAACAATGAAAAGGAAAGAGGTCCTGTGACTAATCCTCTATTGTAACTCTTTTCCCTAAGGTACTATAGTAGAAGTGTGACCTGAGCTGTTGATCATATTTTAGCATCATCAACATCAACATCATCGTCTTCTTTTTCTTCATCATCATCATCATCATCATACAAGCGGTGGAACAACAACAACAACAACAACAACAATAGACCACCTCTCCGTGTCGGCACATATGAAGCTCCTGGTCTTACTCTCGTGGCTGCCATGCCTCATGTGCTCACCTGTCAAACACAACCGACCTTACGGTTACGCTCCATATGTTTGGATTGATATCAGCGCATGCAATACACAGAGTGGTTGGTGTCATGGTACGAGCCTCGGTGGCTTTGCTTTGACTGTGGACTACGCCAACCTCACAGATGACATGTGCACACACTACTGTCCTGGGAAGATCATTGCTTACTGGAGACCTTTCCATCACTCGGTGGGTGATACGGCCAAGAACGAGGCCGAAGGTTTACTCGGTGCCTATGTTAAAAAGTTAGACAGGTATTCCTGTCTCACGGTCCCAGGTGGGTTCAAGTGTTCGGACCGCATTGTTACAAATACCCCTTTGAACAAGATATCGATTCTGCTCCATGCTAAGCCACGTAATAGAGACTATTACTTCAGCCAGGACCCGATGTCTGACTGCGAGCCTGATCCTCAGTGTGCAGCTTTCAAACTCTTGAGGAGAACACTACATTCACCCCCTGAGAGAAGAAAATGGCCGGATGCGGATGATGTCCTGACTATGCGAAACTCCCCTTATGCCTGTGTGCTCTCCTACGTGGGACTGGGAGATGCTGAGTCCATCGGTGTCTGTTACACACAACTAGGCGACCATTGTTTTGTGTCAGAAGGTAACAGGTTCTGCATTGACAACTCTAGAACTCCTCGAGTGGGACTAACCAACGCAGACAGTGCCGCGTCGGCGCCCATTGCAATCTGCGAAGTCTCGAGCGCGTCGAGTCTGAAGAATCGGGATCCTGTCTACAAGCCCACCTCGACAGAGATCAGGGACTTTCTCGTACCTTCATCCTGTGACGCAACAATCATATCTTTGGACAAAGCTGTCTACAAGTCAGATTATCTTTCGGTAGCACTTGACGTAGCCACTTTCTATACGGTGGCGGATGCTGGTCATGTAATCATGAAGGTCTCACTTGACGAGTGTCTCCTTCCTGTGGCAACCACAAACCGTCAATTCCCAGCCATCGTCAAGAGCGTAGCCGAAACGCTGTCTAAGGTTAGAGTATCCACGTACTCGACAGCCATCATGTTGGACGCCACCGACTGGGGCACGACCGGGTGCTCTCGCGAAAACTGGCAAGGTACAGATTTCACCCGGGTGGCGGCAGCGCTTGCTCGGGCTCTGATCGGAAAGAGTGCGGTGAAACTCTTCCTGAGACTGCCCAGATCCGAGAAACTCT
Source organism: Pagrus pagrus (assembly GCF_965226575.1). NCBI lineage: Eukaryota > Metazoa > Chordata > Actinopteri > Spariformes > Sparidae > Pagrus > Pagrus pagrus. Next base: position 21,168 of record NW_028175153.1, on the reverse strand, counting down.
TGGACGAAATTGACTTCTCACAGCTCACCGCGTTCGATACTTTCATCACACCCCAGGGGTTGGTCGACATGAATCGACCGGGACATTGTCAGAACATGTGGGTGTCTGGGAGCAGCGGAGACGATCACAACGCTGACAGTAACACAACCGTCGCCGCCAGCTCCTCTTCCGATGGGGTCATGTCGTACCTCTTGACTCTGCTAAGGCAAGGAGTTAGGGCCAACAAGATAATCTTTACGCTGTCTCTTACTGGGGGACTGAAGATCAGTCCTCTCGAAGATAGAGATTCGCAGCTGAGCGAGATAACCGGCGAGCTCTCGCTGGCCGACATGGAAACAAACACTGTGTTAAAATGTGAAGAGGACCTGAACACAAAGTGCTGCTCCGGATCCATTGTCACCGTCTGGGCTAGGAACATTACGGTGAACGTAACCGTCACGTCGACCTCGTTCGAGACACTCAAGCGCTTTCCTGAGCTGGTGGCGGTCGCGTTTGGCATCAATCAATTTGTCATTGCCCCGGTCGATTCCGATTTCAGACGGGGTCTTCGCTCCGACACACCTGCGATACTGGGTATTACATCGGCAGTACACAGGCTGAGGGACTGGAGGAAACAGCAGATAGCGGCCGGCATATCCACCACTGTAGCGTCATCTGGGTCAGCGCGCGGCAGAAGCAAGCGCTCTGCCGGCAGTGTCTCGGATGTGGCGAAGCTGGAAGAAGTCATCATCAACATTCCCGAGAACCAGTACAAAGACCCCGCGTCCGGGTCCAACAACTGCCTGGACCCCCGGTACACCATAGGTTTGAGTAACATGGTCGTGTGTCCAGGGCTCATAGCCGTTCACGGGGCGCTCGGTATATTCAAAGAGCCCCACAGAGAGCTCTACAGTACCAGCTACGATAAAATCTACGTAGGCAATTTGTACAAGCTTGAGTCGTGCACCCCGGGAGAGCCCAGCACCAAGGCGATCGTCTCCACGAAACCACCCCAACTCGCAATCAACATCAACACCCTCATCCCCACAACGGACCGTAACCACTACATGGTAGGCATCCTGGATTCGGAAAATGTCGTAGAGTACGTGCCTCCTGTGAACAAGGTGTGTGCCGCGTACAACACAGGGGAGACCTCACACAGCATGAACGTGGTCGCGGTGGACGACGGGTACACGGTCGACAAACCGGTGGTCGAAGCTGAACACGGGGTGATAGTGAAACCGGTCGAAGCGCTCTATTTCGTCTCCAACTTCACCCCCGGTATAGACTACATCAACCTGAACGTCAGTTGTGTGAATTACGACGTAAGCGCGCTACGGCCCTGTCTGATTGCCATATGTGGAGGTGACAGCAGTTGCAGGAAGGACTACGGCAGACTCTGCAACTCTGCACACGAGATCATCAATGACGCTCGCAGAGCCGGCGACTTGATGAGGGAAGGTCTCGAGGAGTTGGCCGTACAGGAGAGGAAGGCTAGGATGTACGAGCTGCCTGACAGAGCGCCCCTCCCCTGGTTAGACAGAAGAGTAGACGGGGGGCGCACTGGTAGACACAAGAGGTTTCTTGGGGTGTTGGCAGGAGGGGCAGCCTTGGCGTACGCGTATCACCTTTCCGGTAGGATAGACAATATAGAGAATCAAATGGATGAGCTGAAGAATTCGTACGTCTACGTAATGAACAAGTCGGTGGAAGTGAGCAACAAACTCAACACCAACATAGCCCTGGTCAACGGTAGGATCGACGATCAGGAGAAGCAGATACAAAAGAACAACGAAATTGTGAACAGTAACTTTGCCATGATGAGGGACGCCATGATGAGGAACACGGAGGCTGCGCTGCGTGACACCAACGCCAAGTTCTCAGTCATGGCCAGTTATCAAATGTGGTACGCGCAGATGCAGAGTGTCACCCATCAGATGACACAAGCCGCGATGCACACCAAGTTCATGGCCAGAGGAGTGGAAAATTGTCTGAGACAGATAGCGTCAAAGCGATCTGGCAGCTGTCCCAGCGGCCTGGCGATCATGCAAGAGCACCCCGGGTTATCCGAGTTCCCGACGGTTGGCACGGCCCTGTACAAAGACAGAAAGATTTTCATAGTACACTCTGCACCTGGAGTTGTCGACAAGACCGTAGTCAGAGGGATCATACCCATGCCCAAAATGAGCACGGATGGACTCCCTTGCTGGCCCGACTACAAAGTGTGGCTGATAGACGGCCAGTATTACGAGCCGTCAGAGTGTTACGGCAAGTACTGTTACAAGCCCAAGCCTCACGTGAGGTACCTCGGGTGTGTCAAGGATCCTAAAGAGTGCAAGACGGTATGTGCCTCGTGTCACCGAGGTATTTGCTATGAGAAAAAGAAAGTCACTTGGATGCAAGGGTCAGCTGCAGTGGAGATTGAGTCTCCTCCGCTCAAGCCGTTTTCCAGACCCCACATATCGGACGGGCCTATGTCTTTTGCAGATTTATTGAAGGACGGCATACCGGGATTGTCTGAAACGAAGCTACTGCAGGCCATAAACACCAGCGTAAAGCTTGTTGACGTACATGAAGACTTGGAGAATATCACGAGAAGCATACGAGACATTGATAAACGGTACGATGCAATGACGGCTAACAGGATCACGTTCGGGGGATGGCTTTCAGGGTTTGCTAGTGACGCAGCCTTATGGACCTCTGTAGCTGTGCTCATGGCTTGGTGCACTGTACTCTCAGCTGGGATAGGATACATGTATTTTTGTGGTGGTGGTGGTGGTGGTGGTGGTGGTAGTGGTGGTGGTGGAGTTATGCTCCCACTTTACTCAAAGAGGCGTTCTAAAATGTTATAAAGACAGCAACACATCTGTATTGTGTATGTGCATATGTATGTATGTATGTATGTATGTATGTATGTATGTATGTATCCCCTTTATCTTGTGAGTCATCAATAAAAACCCTACCTGATATGTGGAATTGTCTTGTGTTTGTATGAAAGGCGGGAGAGGGTTGGGTGGTTTGGTGTAAGAATGACACTGGACATTTTCCTTACCAAACACTGCACTTTATTTTTTTTTTACATCATGTGTTTACTTGTGATTGTACATGGTCTTTCTTTCTTAAATATAAAGGACAATACAATGCAATGCAATAAAAAAAACACATCTTCTTCTGTGAAGCTGACAGAGTGTCACAGGTAAGCAAGCATTCAAGAGAGTCACTGAAAGACAACTATGGTCTTTACATCACGATTATCCCCACTACTACGGACTGGCAGTAGTAAAACTGCTACAACCCCAGTGGAGACAACCCCTCCGTCTGAGCGCAACAGCACAGAAGCGGTTCCCCTTGATATCACTAAATCGCCCGGTTGAACAATGCCAAGTTCACTCGCTTGCTTGTCGAGTGTCATCGCTTTGTTGGGTGGTTGGAACCATTCGCCTGAATGTTGGCCATAGAACCATCCACCTGGGGAATTTGTCGAGTATTTGTCCAAATTGATGCAGTAGTTGATGATCATGGAGCCCTTGACGTGGATATTCTCTATAATCCCACCATCGGTTGTCTTGTCAAGTTTTAGCTCAGTGTAGCCGCTTCTCTCCTTCATATCCAGGACTGGGTTGTATTCTTCATCTTGGGCCAGTATGAAATTAGGCGCTATGACCAATACACCGTGCGAACTGATATCAGGATCGTCCTTGTGGGTGTAGATGACCACGCCGTTGCCCTCAGTGTCATAGTGTAAACCCAGTCCGTCTTCGATGCCTTCCTTGAATTCCACCGATGCTCCCCTGGATATGAGAACTCTGCCCTTTGATGACATATAGGCAAGCTCCCCAAGGCGAACACTGGTAGCATCTCTGGATATGACCAGATCCGTGCCGGACGATTCACTCTTGTCATCTGGGGTACACTGATAAGCCCGTCTTTTGTACAAGTTTGGACGAATTACGCTGGTGAGAGTACCGTCAATCTGCACATTTCTGTATGTGTTCGTCACGACCAAACCCTGGTTCCTGAGGTTCTTGACTATTATGTCCAAGTACACTGAACCATCATAGATAATGAAACCATCGGTTGCTTTCTCAGGCTCCTCGCAGCCTAGAATTGTCTCGATGTTATGCACGGCCATCATGCTGTTCTATGCTATGCAATTGGTGATTGTACGGTTTCGCTCCAGTAGACCAAGAGCCTTCTATGTAAGAATTTACATCAGCCAGCAGCAGCAACCACAGGCTGGATAAACTCACTCGCATCAGCTGAACAGAACAGCACAGGCTATTTAAACGTATCAGATGATATCCAGACCCATCCCCGTGTTCACGTAGCAGCACAGGTTGGATAACATCGTGTCAACTGGACCGAATGATACCACCAGGATAACATCGTGTCAGCTGGACCGAATGGCACCGGTCGGATAAATGTAGATTACATCCAGACCCACCTTCGTGTCTGCTTAACAGCTCAGCATAACTTGGATACACATATCAGATGATATGCACACTCCATCTCAGCTATAAACTCAAAGCGTGGGAAACTGGTAACATTTACACAGCAGCATTAGCTCAGGCTGTGCAAGAATTGTCGGTGCTCATAAACCCGTTTGACATGGACTCAAACAGTGACATCCTGCAAAGTCAGTCTCAGACTCTGACTGGAGATGGTAGTGTGAATGTCATAGGTGGAGATGGTAGTGTGAATTTCATAGGCCAACTGCAAGTAAGTGATCATGTCCTTTGTGATTTTGCATTTAAATGTGTGTGTGTGTGTGTGTGTGTGTGTGTGTGTGTGTGTGTGTGTGTGAAAGGGGCACTTTTTAACTGCAGGCTTTGTTTCATAGGAGCTATGTCAGAAGAACGGATGGCCCCTACCCATGTACAGTGAGCAAGAAAGGCGCGGAACCAAATATTTCGTGTACCGTTGTGAAGTCAATATTCAACTACATGCTTATGATGGTGTGATTAACATAAGTGTGAACGGTAGGTTGTTTTTGTTTTTTGTCTTACATACATCGTAGGCACTGTACCTCCAAACCATGTTAGTCTACAACACTTAACATCACTTATGTCCTCTGACTCTAGGCTGCGGGAAGTCCAAGAAATGTGCGAAAACTGTTGCTGCAGCAAAAACTCTACGCCTGGCTCAGCTGTACGCCGATGCACCGATGCACCGTATACAAACGGACGAATGAGTGGGACCAGAGGACTGATCATGTCTGAGATGACACCTGTTTCTCTCCTACCAACACCACTTTGTGCCACAACCTAACTATTGTCATAACATTGACTATGACCTCAGTTACGTACAACTTGTAGTACTGCATTTATTTGCTGTGTTAGGAAAAGGGGAAGATGTAGCAGACTACCTTTCACTAGTTCACACGTACGATTGTATGATTGCTATGCCAATGTGCTGTTGATGATTCTGCTAATAAACATCCAAACACTTATTTTGAGTCAAAGTGTCTTTTATTGTCGTAAACACAGGCATGGTATAAACAGCATGTGAGGTTTGTTGAAAGAAGAACTTTCCCAGGTCAGCCTGTTGATTACTTGGGACATCATGGCTCTGGACGGTGTCACATCCCGTTTGCCGATGACTCTCTCTGTTGAGACATTGGGAGTGAGAAATATATTTTTTTTTTCTTCGCGTTACACTAAAAACCAACCATGGCTATTACACACAAGTTAGTCAACTTACCCCGCCTTCTACCACTTCTGTGTTCATTATTTTATTTTGCTGTGTTCACAACTCAAAGCACTGAAGCGTCTTTGATATCAAGGAGAGGACTGTGCTCATCATTCACCTCATCACATCTGTCAAAGGCGCATGTTGTGGGAACGTACACAGTGCTTTGTTGAGAATGTAGAACGTGGGAACATGGTTTGTAGATGTTTGATGTTGGGGATGACAGTTTGCTATAGACCTTGTAAGCAATAAGTGCCAACCCAAAGACTATCATCAACGGAGACATTATCAAAACGACATTGAGCCAACTGTCATTGTCACCAATCCACCAGTTAGTGTATTCGTCAACCATGATGATGTTGATGGTGATGATGAAGAAGATGGGTTGGGATTCAGCTATCCTTCAAATGTATTCTCCCCTTGTTTTAGACAACTGTTGTTTTTGTTTTGTTTTTTATTTAACAGTTGTTACTTCAGAAAAATCACCCACCTACATGTGTCTTTGCATGTCGACAATAAAGAGTTGACACACACAAACTCACTCTCTCTGGAGAATAATCATTTTATTTTCATTTGTATTTGGCGTAACAAAACCATGAGGAGAAGTAGTACAGGCACAAGCGCAGTACAGTTGTCGCGTACAGCGCGCCATGTTAACATGCAATCGACAGCGGTCACCCGGGATCACTTGTGTTGGAGATCGGTCGCTGAGGCTAGTTGTGCCACCGTGTTCTGTTGCTCCAGGTACGTGAAGATCAGGGCCATCACAAACGCTGCACTTGTGCTGTGGGTGGATCTGACTTGGCGTGCCACATCGCCGGCTCCCATGGTCTCAATACATCCGTAGCGTATGGTTGGGTAACCCTCTGCGATCTTCCACGTCAGCAAGAGTTTCACTCTCTCCAAATCAGCCAAGGTGACACCCCACATTATCTTGGAGAGAGCGCTCCCGTTTAGACTGCAATTGTCATACTTGCGGAGCCCCTCGAGATTGTGCGCTTCCAGATGAGCAATTGTGAATTCAGGATCCTGCCGTTTTAGCATATCCACCAGCAGATCACAGGTGACATTCTCAGACAAATACTGCGACATTATACTGATCAGATACTCGGGGTGTGTCGCGTAATTGTCCGACTTCGACTTTGCCAGCATCCGGACAATTGTATCTCTTACTCTATGATCGCAAGGTAGACTCTGGGGATCTCGTATAGCTGCCAGCAGCCCATCGAAGGACCTCGTGTTTCTGGATAGGTAGTAGGACAATTTAAATGTCAGAGACAGTTTCATTGCAAGTCCTCAGTCTGGTCTCTAGACTCGGAGATGGAACGGAGATATGCAAGTTTAAATACTGGTGGCTGCATATACTTATATATTTATACATTTTATATATATGTCCAGATAAATGGATTATACAGACTTGCACAAAACGCCGACCGCTGTGGAGATATCCAGCTCGTACTTGGACATCTAACCAAAGCCAATAGCCGCCTATAAATCTCACACCAGTGTGTCTATGTCACCCTGAGCTACACGTACACTTCCCATACAGACAAGTCATGGCTGTAGACTTCTACTTGAAGGACTGGGACTACTCTCATCTGAGCCACATATTCGGAAAAAATATCACCCTCGACGTGTTTCTATCTATGCCATACAGTCAGACGATTTGTTACGGTGAGAGGTTTGCTGAGCACCATCAGAAACTGTGTGATACTCTCAATAAGGCACTGATGCACAAACGCTCACTTGATGAGACGGAGCACATTCCACCCGCTCCACGCAAGAAGTGGTGGGGGAGGAGGAGGAGGACAAGGAGGGGAAAGGGGAATGAGACGATGTCCCTTGTCAACAATCTAACATCGAAGATCGACAAACTCTCTGTCAGAGATCGACTGGGTTGCAGGAGAAGACTCTTCACGCCACCGACTGACAAAGGGTCGAGTGTGACTGTCAGAGATCGACTGGGTTTCAGCGGAAGACGACTCTCCGAGTAAACTGGAGCAGAGAGACTGTGGGTGTGGGTGTGTGTGTCAATTGAGACCTGTGAACACCTGGAGAGGAGAGGAGAGGAGAGGAGAGGAGCGAGGGAATGTTCATCGAGATCAGTCAGAATGCCTGAAACCAAGCACACCACATAAAGCAGCTATCAAGCTAACCATCGCAATAACAGATGCTGTCAACCTGGATCCTAAAGAAGCTAATGTTTTCACAACCATGCAGACTACTCTTGTATGTGTAATAAATAAAAGAGACATATCACTGTCCAGAATTGTGTTGCTCAGTTTGTTCTTATTTTCATCTTACACACAAACACACACAAACACACGAGACCCAAAAAAAAAAACAGGTACAAAAAAGTTTGGTAGTTCACTTCTTTATTTTGGTTGTATTTCATATAAAATGCTATCAGTACACATGGGTGGGATGTCAGGTGTAAGGAATAAGGAACAAGCCGGTGTGGGATCACTACCAAGGTGTGGTGAAGAGTCCTTGCTACAAGCATGATGGCTATCCGAAGGTGAGAGAATAAGGTCCAAAATGTCAGTCCGACATTCTCTGGTGGATCCAATGTGATGAAAAGCACCGTTTCTCATTCTGTTGTTTTTGTTGTTGTAGATGTTTCCTCCCTAACATGAATCTCGCCAGCTCGTCCTCTCCTTTTCTTCACTTGGCCTCTCCTCCTCTCTAGTCACTCATGACATGAATGATTTCACTGCGCATCTGGGTGTTGCACGTGTCTCACGGGATAACCGTTTAAGTTTTTCACACTGGGGTCGATGTAGCACACAAGCATGGCTAATAATGCATCGAGATGGTGATAGTGTGTAGACGTCACGTACATGGGTCTAGTGAGGGGACTCTCCTTGGGTCCTATGAACACATCATGTTCCTCTGCCACAAATTGCACGTTGACACGCTTCAATCTTTCCATTTCGTAAGATGTCAACTTCCTGTTCTTCAAATGGAGGCAGTTGAACCATACTGACTGGGTTGGGGTAGGTGGAGTGGTCATCTTGGGTTTTTTTGGACAAGTTTTTCAGAGGGACGTAGGGTTGTCAAATGGCTTTACATCGATGCAGTCTTCCGATGTTTGAGATTTTTTTAAGCAAGTAGTTGTTGATGTGAGGAGATTAACGAGGAGATTTTGCGGACTCCACATCCTCCATTTCAATTTCGAACTTGGAGCTGTCCTCTTCAACACATGTAGATTTTGCGGACTCCACATCCTCCATTTCCATTTGGAGCTCTGAGCTGTCCTCTTCAAGACATGTAGATTTTGCTGACTCTGCATCCTCTCCAAAAGAGCATCTTTCCCTTAGCCCGTCTAAATGCCAAGTACCAAAGCGGGCCGACTTGAAGTCGCTGTCCATGGACACTGATTCCACTCGGGTCACAAGAGGGCAGCTGAAATGTACACTGTGTTGTCGTGTTTGTTGTTGTTGTTGTTGTTGTTGTTGTTGTTGTTTCTGTTGTCGTTTGTGGTTCTTTCTCTTATTCTTTGTCTTCTTTTCATGTTTTCGTTGTTTCCTTTTGTTATTTCTTGTCTGGTTTCGACGCTTTGGCATTGTCACGTATTCACCGTTACGTAGATGAAGAGCTGTGTCAATCTGCTTGGTAACAGTGGTGCACCTTATATGTTGTAGTGGAAACTCTACTTTGTCAGAATGGACAGTGTGCTGACGTCACGCTATCCAGCAGATGTTTCCGTTCCCCTTTCCTGTTTGTGACAGTGTTTGACATAGACTCCTTTTCTGCTCTAGTAGTATTGTACATGTGTTAATAAAGACACCTTGATATGGGTTATTGTCATCATTTATTGGAAACTTTACATTCAATGACAGGAACACACTTGTTGCAATCCCAACACAAAGATGTTATCATCCAGTTCTGTCTACATCGCATGATGATGAGGATGATGATATACGATACAATAATACAATAATAATACAATAATAATAATGATAATAATAATGATAATAATAATAATAATAATAATAATAATAACAATATAGAGAGCCAGGGTATATCGTGAGTTTAGTAGTAGCCTATACACATCTCTCTTAACTTCTCAGTCTATTGTCTTCTGTGGGACATGATGAAGTCCTGACTACGAAGACAAACACCACCATGCTTGTGGTCCTACATGTAGCTAGATTGTAAGTATGTGTTGCTTCTGCTCATGTAGTCTCGACCAGCCACTCCATCCGCAGTATCTCTCTGGGCATCAACTGTGACTCTTTGGTGTTTTTCCTTTAGGACACTCGAAGTCAGTACCATAGTCACCACGTACATGATGTAGATTATGATGTTGAACACGGCAATGGCACATTCCATGTTATGTAATCTCTGGGCATCGTCGATCAGAGGTTGGTACAGTAACTCCATGCAGCCTGTGATCACGGCCATGAACAGCTCAATGTTCATCATGATTAAGCACGCTAGTACGGTCTTGGTGCTCTTGGTAGACTCCGGACCACGAGTGTCCTCAAATTCCATTTTCCTTTTGCTCTTCGCAGCAAAGTAGCTCAGCACTATGCTTACAACCATGGCTAGACATCCAATTGTAATGAGCGCTATCCCTGCGTGGATGTAAGCGTAGTCGTGGTCACCCGGCTTTTTGGTCCTTGTCTTGTGCTCATTGCCAATGAAGTATAGGATGTTGTTGGGTATGGTCAAAAACCCCACGATGAGAGAGGTGATGACAGAGATGGCAGCTCCCAGCTTGCCTCTGAAACGAGCTGTGCTCATGATGGCACTGCTAGAGATGGCTGACATTCTGCCGTTAAACATATTGTTGCCAGTGGCTATCAGAGACTCAAAGCCTCCCAGGTTCAATTTCTTGCGATTCATCAGAGTGACTAATACGTAGTTATCAGTCTCTCTCTGTCTGTCTCTCTGTCTGTCTCTCTCTGTCTGTCTGTCTCTCTCCACCCTCACCCTTTGTGTCTTTCTGTTGTTATGTTTTATTTTTGGCTTACTTAATTCAAGTTTAAGACACCACTGGAGGTCAACTCAAGGGTCCTTGTTCTTCTATCGGGGTTACGGTTATCTCAGCGACCTAGGACATTTAATACAATGAAGCTTCGAGACCCGGTGATTGAGTTCCAGAGCCGAAGCGGTGCCCTGTACGCAAAGTCTACAGCTGACCACCGTTGGTACAAAGTTCAGGGTATTACAAAAAATCTAGACTCTATCATGTGCCGCAGAAAGCGCTCATCGGGTCACAACATGATAAGCATGGACCTGTTCACGAGGGTCGTCAAGGACCTGAACGATAATCCGGAGAGCTCACTCGAGTGGGTGTCTGTGCACGTGAGAAACCTGAATGCGCCTGAGTCCAAGGAGGCTGCGTTAAAAGAAGCTCTGCTGAAACTGTTCAAGACTAAAAGCCTGACTCCGGCAGCCTGCAGACGTCTATGGAACAAGACTCGTATGTCCACTGGCATAGGTGTCAAAGTAGACGCTCAGTGTAAAGACGTTTTCAATGGTAAGAAGACGGTAGCTAACGTAGGCCCCGTGTCTCGTCTCATTCTCACGCAGCTCGCTGCTCTACGTCTAACTCCAATCTGCGCAGGTCTCAAGGTTGCCGGCGTGCCCACACCCGACAGGTGCAGCGTGCCTGGTGATTACACGTACCACAATGGTTGCACAAAAGGCTGCGCGTCCATCTGTGACACATGGGGCTGCTACACTGAAGTTGACCTAGTGGCCCATGACACTGTAAAGGGTAACATAGCGCTGCTGGAGCTCAAGACCAGGAACAGTGATACATTAGACAAGTCCACCTTGTGGCGATACAACACACAGCTGTGGCTAACATGGGTGATGTTCTCGCTCACGTACCCCAGCATGGCGGAGAGGTCTGCCGCGTACCTGGTGATAATCAGACCGGGGACTAATCGGGTCACCATACAAAGTTGTTTGAGGCCAACGATTTCTAAGAGTATACGCGCCAGGTTCCCGTGGCTGAACAGTTTTTGTCCCCAGGTGCTTAACTGTCTGACTCCAATGTGTGTGAACATGAGAGTTGAGACTCAGCGGCATACCTCGACAGCGAGGAAGAGGAGGAGGACGATGACGAGAACAGGCTCCTGGTTAGACCACAGTGATTTATGTTATAGGAACATGCTGTTCAACCGGGAAAAAAGCAAGAGGAAGACTGTAGATGTGTCAACGACCGTAGATGTAGCTGACCGTGTTGTTGAAATCATACACAAGGATGACAACAGTCAGCATGGTGAATATTGTTATCGACCTAGCACATTATCACCACCACCACCACCCTCCCAAAAAAGAACAAAAAAACAAACAAAATAAAGTTAGTGTAATGATGGGACATCCAACCCGTGCCTTTTAAATAACAGGGTTTTCATGGGGGAAAAGGATAAATTCAATCAGTGGTGCACCTCTCTGTACACCTTAGACGTAATACATTTAGTCATAGACCAATTTGGTTTTGTCTCTTAGTCGATTTGACTTTCTATTTTTCTACAACCAAAATGGGGTTGAGACACAAAGCTTTCCATGCAATGCTCGCAAACCCTCACCTCGCGCCGTTCGAATTGATCGAGGGATCGCAGCAACTACAGGATTGGACTCTGATAGACCATCTCATGGTAATCTACAGGGTCAAGGAAATTGACTACGTCGAGGGCGATTCGCAGAAGTCCATATTCAACATGGCCACAAGGCTGGCGAATGATTACGCGTCAGAAACCCAAAACAGTCACTACGTAGTGCTCGTAAAAGATGGCGCGAGGGCTCATAAGCCAGCCGTGAGGGAAATGAGACTAAACAGCCCCATCGCACCTCACATTGAGTTCTGTAAGAGTAACCTGTGTGCCATAGAATACGCCATGATGAAGCTGTTGGTCGACATGGGTATGGAGAACAAATTGTTCCTCGTAACCGGTGCAAAGGAAGACCTGTTGACGGACGAGCCTGGAACCTCGGTTGATAACCTGGTGTCATTCCACCAGAAATACGTGGAGCGCCAGGCTTGCGGGGAAAGCAGCTTGTCCGCGAGCACACTCGAAGATCCGAAAGGTCCCGAGTGTGACCCATCTAACGTAGACCCCGGTTACGTAGACTCATCAATAAACAGACCCGAGGGCCTTTCGGGTGTTTTCATCGCAACCTTCGCAGACCCCCAGACAACACAGGTTTCTATATTACGAGAAGCCTGTCTCCGGTGTACAAGCACAGAAGCTGATACGCTGCTTGTGGAGTTGGCCAACGTTCTGACGGGTAACGTGACCGTGTGCACGGGAGACTCGGACGTCTTGGCTGTGCTAACAGCTTGCGGTCGAGAGGGTATTACTTTGAGGATGGACAACAAGAGCTACCACAAGGATCTAAGCATGCACATGTCATCCTTCGGCGAGCTGCTGTTTGACATTCCAAACAACCACCCTTCCGAGCCACCGTTCATGGAAATGACATCAATCGATAGGTTCAGAGTCCTATGCGACATCGCTGCTGCAGATGACGGTGATGATGATGATGATGATGATGGCAATGATGGCGATGATGACCGCTTGCTACCTCGAGCTCGGAAACAGCACAATGCATTCGAGGCCATTTTGGACGAGTATGACACCGCCAAATGTAACCTTAAGGAAAAAGTAGCTAGGTACCTGTACCTAGCCGGGATCAGGGGATCGCTGTACTGTTCGTTTCTTTCTGTATTCTTTGAGTCGAACGCCAGGGAAAGATTAGACGATTTGGCGTTTGATGTAAATCAAGGCTCCAGTGCAAAGACAGTCTCGTACATTTTTGAAACACTGTGCCCTGCATCCGGCAAGACTCCGCCGTCGGGCTGCGAGCTGGTGAAAAGTCCTCCGTCTACTGGTGATAAAAGAAAAATGTCCTGTCTAGAGGAACCCAAGGTCCCTGATGTAGCCGATGTTTCACACGAGGTGGATCCGAAGAAGGAACAGAAAAGGCTACTGAATAACCTCAAGCAGATGAGTAAAGCTTACATGTACGGGATGGTACCAAAGGATAGCCACGGTCGTTTCTTAAAGTTGATCCAGGCAGGGCGGTGCTTTTTTGTGCGCGTGAAAAGATTCCAAGACGACAGAGCGCGCATGGAAAAGTTGATCTTCATGGCGTTGTGTGGGACTGACTATAACATAGTTCCGATGGGACTGGGGATTAAGAGATTGATGACCGGAGCTGTAACCAACTACAAGTCCTTTTCCTCCTGGTGCCAAAAGTTGGAGAGCTTACTCTGGGATGTCAACGGAGCTTCCTCTCGGGACTATTACAACATGGGTAAGAGACTGGCCACTTTCACAAATGTCCCCGCGAAAACCCAATCCAAGCACTGGACAGAGTCTACTTGTGGATTAATGTTCAAGACCATGAAATACGTCTGCGAATTGTGGAACCTGAAGAGACCTAAACCCGGACCTGAGTACGGCTTCGTTGTGCACGATGGTGTGGTGCGCTTTAACTGCGAGGAGTCACAGCTCATTGACTGAATGCAAACCGAATGTGATGCTGTGTACTACAGCTTACATAACAGATCGAATCTATCTTGATGATGTCAATACCCATGTTTTAATCATTCACATGTCAACAATACTTGTTGCTGTCCCAGTGTAGGACAGTCAATGTGATTTAAGCTTGTGTACAATAAACTTTATCTGAATGGTCATTCTCATCTTGTACTTGCTTTTCTTTATTCGAACACTTGGTATGTAAGGTTGGGTTTCACTCCTACATGGCATTTTGACTCACGGTGTAATAATTATAACAACAGTGACAACGACGACAACAACACTGGGATAGTGAATTAAAACCATTTTTATTTTCACAAGAACAAAAAGCTTTACAAGTCCAACATGAGTATACACAAACACACACACACACACACACACACACACACACACAGTCTTTTCACAGCCACCACATTCACTGATGTACACAATGGACGTTGTCCTGTTGTACACTACAACATTGATGCCAATGATAATCAGGAAATGTCAAAGTTTAGTTGTCCAACAAACTGTGCAGGCTGTGCAGACGTGAGTGAGTCTTCACACTGGTGATCAGAACTCATATCCAGGAAGTGGAGGACTGTAACGTCTTGATTAAACCTGTGGCCACCAATGACCGTTTGATTTAGTAGTTGAGCATAGCTATAGCAACGAAAAAGCAGTCCTTCAGTCTGACCATCATATCAACTATCATCAGCAAGCAATGAAAGTAGCATCTCGGGCAGGTCGAAAGTCAGCGTGGCCTCATCTTCCACGGCCGACAACTCTGTGACATTCAGGCCTGGGGGCGGCCTACTAGTCCGCGGCTGAGCTGCCGTTGACTGGGATGGCTGTGTAACGTTCAGGCCTGGAGGCGGCCTAACAGTCCGCGTCTTAGCGCCCGTTGACTTGACTGCTTGTGCAAAATTCAACGGCCAAGGTGACACGGACCGATGTTGAGCTCCCGTTGACGGGGATGGCTCTGTGTTCACCAGCCGGGACATCGTGGTCTGAGGTTGATAGACACCATCTGTACGTTTGTCATGCTTGTAGAAGCATCGTGAGCCTAAGCGACAAGTTTCACCGTATCGACATGGTAAACTCGCCTTGTCATCCTTGAATGTCTTGATCAGTTGCTGCTTCCCGTCGTTATCCTCGATCCAGTAAAGACTCGGGATATAGAAGGAGGACACAGTTCGGCAGAAAGGGCAAGATATACCGCTTGAAGGTGACACTTTCTTCCATGCGCTGCTGCAACCCAGGCAATAACAGTGGTTACAGTTGGGTAAGATACCAAATTTACGATCTTCGGGTTTTTTCTTTTTATACACCACCTCCAAGCACAACCCACATGCCATGTCTTTACTGCGCAGGTAGTTAGGTGACATCCCATCGCGGTACTTTTGTCTCATCGTGGGTTGATAGACGTCATCTGTACGTTTGTCATGCTTGTAGAAGCATCGTGAGCCTAAGCGACAAGTTTCACCGTATCGACATGGTAAACTCGCCTTGTCATCCTTGAATGTCTTGATCAGTTGCTGCTTCCCGTCGTTATCCTCGATCCAGTAAAGACTCGGGATATAGAAGGAGGACACAGTTCGGCAGAAAGGGCAAGATATACCGCTTGAAGGTGACACTTTCTTCCATGCGCTGCTGCAACCCAGGCAATAACAGTGGTTACAGTTGGGTAAGATACCAAATTTACGATCTTCGGGTTTTTTCTTTTTATACACCACCTCCAAGCACAACCCACATGTCATGTCTTTACTGCGCATGTAGTTAGGTAACATCCCATAATGGTACTTTTGTCTCTTCATGAGTCCTTAGACTGCGATTTCCCAGCACAGTTATGTTCCTGTGAATGTTGATAAATCTCTCTCTGTCTCTGTCTCTCTCTGGTGTGCACAGTTTCACTTATGTTAGTGTTCTTATGTAGCTTCCTCCTTTATGTGAGAGGAGTGTGTGTGTGTGTGTGTGTGTGTGTGTGTGTGTGTGTGTGTGTGTGTGTGTGAGGAGAGTGTCATATAACCATTGTTTTACACCAGCCTTTCAATCGTCATCCCCACTCTCAAGATCGGAATTGTAACAGCCTTCACGAAACAGCTGCTTTGCTCTAGCTCCCATGTCGGGTTTGGTGTGGGATGACCTCAATTGATGCTCAGTCGGGTCTGAGTACAACTTTTTGCTGTTAGAAAGCCGTTGATCCTGCTTGGTGTCCATGTCTTGGTGATACTGTCGAATCTGCAGAGGGCGCAGCTGTTGTGGTGGACACAGCTGATACAGAGGTTGAGGTTGCTGCTGCTGTGGCTGTGACTGCTGCTGCTGCTGCTGCTGCTGCTGCTGCTGCTGTGGCTGTGACTGCCGCTGCTGCTGCTGTGGCTGTGGCTGTGACTGCTGCTGCTGCTGCTGTGGCTGTGGCTGTGGCTGTGACTGCTGCTGATACTGCAAATGTTGTACAGGTAGCTGCTGAGGCAAATTTCGTCCTGGATGCTGATGGAGTCGAGGCTGAGTGAACTGTTGAGGACGGTCATATGGTGGAGGCTTGCTGACGCTGTTGTTGATTTCAGGGAGAGGTGGAGCTGAAGGACAGTTGGTGCACACTTGAGACTCGAGCCAGCTCACAGGGACATCCACTAAGTGACCCGTGTGCGTCTCTGGTTTCCACTGAGAGGAGAGGATGCGATTGGATTTGTTACCCCACTGGTACACCTTAAGACCAGCAGAGCTCATGCAGTAACGGAACAATAGATATATGTAGTATCTGGAGAGTTTGCGGGGCTCCAACGCTATCTGACTGGGGATAGACATTTCGTGAGACATCGTGCTAATACATTCCATCCGGTGGAGACACTCAAGATCGGCTCTGGGTATGTACAACCTATCGGCTCTCTGCCACATATCTCGCAAGAGCTGCAGGGTCATCTGGAGCGTGCTTTCACATCTGAACGCATCTTGCAGCAACCCCGTAGCCGGAGCACCTGTCACTATCAGGCACTCAAAGAGTGACACAGACGCGTGTTCAGAGAACACCATGTCCCTACGAACCAAACTGTTCATCTCCTATTTATTACCCACAGATGTGTCGCAGGTACAATAGTAAGACAGGGTCCAAGATGGCGTCATCAAAGTACAATAGGAGCACTGTTGAGCGATTGCTATCCTTGGTAGAGCGTCACAATTTGTATCACGTTAAGACCTTGAGGTACGACGATGTTCGTGGTGTACTGAGGTGGCTCGGAGGAAGTGACAACTTTGATGTCACGCACAATGAGGACACTGTTACGGTAATCAACAGGTTTATCCACACGTCTGATCTCAGGGACGTAGGAGTGATGAATATCTCCGAAAACCCTCAGCTCCAAGGAAAAACACGTTTGGTGGTATACGTGAAACGACAGACTACTACTGCTACTAGCTACGATTCTATCATACTCTTCATGGTGATAACATGTGGTGCACAAGCACCTTACTCTCGCGAATCGAGCATGATCTTGAAGGAGTTTCAGAAAATGCTCACTAGCCTCCAAAATTCCCTATTCCCAACATTTGCACTTCATCAACAACATCGTCAACGACACCACCACCATCATCAGCAGCAGCAGAACCAACAGCACAACAAAGCAAAGGATCAGCAGACACGACCAGTGTTAGACGGCTTCTTACCCGAGAAATACGAGACAACGGAACCTAGAATGCCCAAGGTGACCATCGACGCCTTTGGTCGAATGTATATACCGCTAAGTCCTACCAGAGAGGCCGACCCGTGGAGCATCTACTCGGGCTTAAAGAAGATACCCCTGGACTCTTCGATTTCATGTAACTTTGACATAGAAAAACTGATAACCACACCAAACAAGGTGCTGGGTCGAGGAGGATTCGGAGTGACTGTTCCGATTAACAGCGCCCTAGTTGCAAAAACCAACCTGTTTCCAGAAATGGTGAACTGGAGCATCCCTTTTGTAGATGATGAATTCAATCGCTACGCACATATTGCCTCTCAGGTGGAAGAGGTCATGATAGGTGTTTCCATGAATCACCCAAACATACTACGAACCTTTGGAGGCTTTTGG
The DNA here is from genome assembly GCF_965226575.1 of Pagrus pagrus. NCBI lineage: Eukaryota > Metazoa > Chordata > Actinopteri > Spariformes > Sparidae > Pagrus > Pagrus pagrus. Next base: position 2,948 of record NW_028175153.1, on the reverse strand, counting down.
TGCGAAATTCCTGCCTACCAGTTGGGAGGCAGAGCTGTGCTCCTTATGGAACGAGCCATGTATTCACTGCATGAATTCATATGGCTCATCAAAACCAGCTTCTCTATTGTACCAGCTGTCGAACTAGACACCCTCCGAGGTCTGGATTACTTGAGATCGAGAGCTATCCAACACAGGGACTTCACGTATAGGAACGTCTTGGTTTGTCACCAACCAGATAGAAAACCCATGCCCTTCTCCTTTAAGATCAGTGACTTTGGTACATCGTGCAACTTTTCTACCCCAGATCAACCGAGGGGCAACCGCACTAACATGGCTCCCGAAGTGTTGTGGTGCCTGAACGCAGCCCTGGGGAGCGACATCTTCAGCTGGTACTGCGTGATGTGGGAGCTGTACAGCCAAGTGCCCATGATACAATACAAGGCGCCCGGTGGTCAGGGTTATTGTAAGAAGACATACGCCGCAAATTTAGCCAACTTGGTCGGTGTTTACAGCCCCGACAACATTGAAACCTTCAACCTCCAGTACATGCAGGCAATCGACGCTCGTGCACTTTACACGAAACACAAAGACCAAAGGCCTACAGTGGAAATGATACTGGCCAGCCTTAGTAGACTGGACTATAATGGCAAAGTGGACAAAGATTTCATCGCTATGGGAGCACTGTGCATCACACTGTTCCCTCAAGAGAGGTGGTCTCCTTCCGAACTGCTGAAACTCGATCGATACCGGTGTCTGAGTGAGGACATCAGCGATGCTCAGGTACCCGCCAATAAGATACCGTTCTCCGTACAGCTAGGGGAGTATAAGCCTACCGACATCATAGTAGGTGACGACTGTGTCCCAGATGAACTCACAGGATCTCACTACACGACGGTAATCAAGTCTGATGTAAAAAAGTACTACGGGATAGACTTTATAAAGTTGGCACCCGATCTCATCCAGCCTTACGGGTGGTACTCGAATAAGGTCAAAGAGCTCGAAGCTGTGTACAAGGGCAGATATAAAAAGAACAAGAAACGCAAGGCTAGTGACAACCGCGTCCATGTTGTGGATGCCAGGCGCTTGAAGACGAAGACAGTTCCAGAGGGTCCGACGAGGGTCGACTGTCGACAAAGACAAGGTCCTCCTAAAGCCGCCGCCGCCGCCACCGCTACGGCAACCTCCACAACCACCTCAGTCGCCGCCACAGCTGCCACCGGTACAACCGCCATCGAGGTGCGAGCAGAGTTGGTGGAAGATGAGCAGCTGCCTGTTCGACACCCCAACTCACAGGCACGTGAAAGTGCGATGAACACTGCGGAGAACGTGTCGACGGTCTCCCCACCTGATTTGGCCCATGAACAGACTTGGGACGACATAAAGGCCGTGTTGCACTTGCACTCCAGCAATGTGGGTGATCAACAAATGCTCAGTAGCGGTGACAATGACTCTAATAGAACTTTGGTGAGCGACAACCTGAACACTTCCACCGCTCAACTAGGACCCGAGAGTCACAGTCACATCGGCAGTGAGAATCGTGTCATCACCATGAGCTCTGATGATGATACATCAACGCCACAAGAACACAGCGGCGAATCGCTAGTTGAGACACTAAACGTGGACAGTGCTGAAGTAGACAGTATTGTGGATGGAGTGCTACAATTCTACAACAAGTCAGTGTTCAAGACTCCTCTAGATGCAGCAGCAGCAGCAGCAGCAGCAGCAGCACAAACAGTCAATCAAGTGGGATTTGTTGATGAAGACAACAGGCCTGATCAAGCTCAACAAGGAAACATCTTGTTGAGAGATGCACCACGCCAAGGACATGATAATAATAACACAGCTGAAGATACACCACACAGCAATGTCGTGACAGTCACGGCAGTGGAAAGATTAGAACAAGAACAAGAACAAGAACAAGAGCCCCGTGGTAGGGTGCTTTTGCGAGTCAAGTCGATTGAGGGAGAAATGGACACGTGCATGGCTATTCTCAAGAGCCACAGTGAGACAGAGATAGCGCGTTTCAAGGACCAAGTAATCATCCTGTCACAGGACATGACTCGAGATCACCCTCTGATATTCGCCGGTCCCCGAGACGGATTGTGCAAGTGCTGTAGGTGCAACGGCATTTTCGTCTTCCAGTACGTGCAGTTCTTCGAAGAGGCCAAGCAAGTGTTACACTGGAATGTGTCAGACTCACCCAACTCGGTTTATGCATTCCTATTGCAAGTGTTTCTCACACTGAAGCTTGCATTAGACACGAGACTGTTACCCACACACCTGACAGAATGGAACGACATCTTGATTGGTAAAGGAGGAGCCGTGATGATTAACATTGTCCCCTATCTCAGCAGGAACTTCAACAAGCCCAAGTCCTCGATGTTTGGTGGACATTGTGAGAAGTTAGTTAGTCTCTGTGCTGCTTTGGTGGCAAAACATTCACCCGACTCGGAACTGTACAGATGGTTGCACGGAATGAGCTCCACGGCACACACATTGGATGCTGTGCTGAACAATTGCATTGGATGGTTGAGAAACCTACAAGCCGGCGAAAGGACCGTTCCGCACATGACGACCCTTCAGGGTAATGTCTTCACATTCAAAGATTATTCGTCTGACATACCCAACTGGCTGACACACAGGGGTGACGAAGAAGAAGCTCACCACAGGAGCAGTGCCAAAATGCTGGTGTACGGAACTCCCACGCCTTTCAGAGGCAACCAAATGACAGAAAACGGTGTGGGTAATACAAAGCTGAATACACTGGTCAGGAATATAGTGCTTAGGATGAGAGTCAGGATATTTGGATCATCGAGATTGGAAGTGACGGCACTGGACTGTACACAGGGTCTAACAATGGTGACACTCAACATCTCAGCACTCTCTGGGGTTCCCAGCATAGATCAACTTCAACTGAACCGGTCAAGGTTATGCCAATACAATGGTAACTGTTTCACACATGACGC
>NW_028175154.1:7500-69692 GCF_965226575.1 Pagrus pagrus | reverse complement strand
CCTTAGGTTTAGGCACCCGAAACCAGTGACCTTAGGGTTAGGATAAAGAGGTTAGGGTTAGGCATTAAAGAGATGGTGGTTAGGTTTAGGATAGAAAATCGGGAAGGTTGTATACAAAAAGACAGAGTGAAAAAGAGGAGAAAAAGGAAATAATGTTAGTGAGACGGTTAGGTTTAGGCATGAAGGAAATAGTGGTTAGGGTTAGGATAAAGAAGTCGGTGAGGTTGTATATTTTAGAATACTAATACGCAAGAAAAGTAATTGAGCAAGTAATATCAATAATAATTGAGAGAAGGAAGGGGGGGGGGGGGGGGGGGGGAATGTTTTGCTTCCTCAGTGCCTCTCCCAGTGTTGATGATTATGATGATGATGAGCAGCATGTCCCGGTGAAAGGACATTTGCTTTTGTTTTGCGTCGTCAGTGGCTCATCCAGTGCTGTTGAGCCTATCCCGGTGAAAGGACAGTTGCTGTGGGATGATGTGAGCGGTTCCGTGTTGACTGTATCAGAGAACTTCATTGCACAGTCTCACGGTCTGATAAGGCTGCCGATGATGACAGGGATATTCCTGTCATGATTTAGCGTTTTTGGCTGTCCGATTATCCCCTATATGATGTGAGAGATGATTTCGTTGATTGATTGATTTAGCGTTGTAGCGGCGCCTGTATCAGCGGACCTTGTGACAGTGTCCCACGGACTGATAAGCTCGCTGATGACGAAAGAATTTTGTAGACGTTTTATGAATCTTCATGGCTTGTGGCTGCATTAGCAGACTTCAGTGTGAAGCCTGGCGGTCCGATTATCCCCCATATATGACGGGAGATGATTTTGTTGATGATATCCATCTTCCCCGCACTGGCTGCATTAACAGACTTCATCGTGAAGCCTGCCGGTGCGATGATCTCCCACATGATGTGGGATGATTTTGGTGACGATATCCATCTGCACAGCACTGGCTGTATTAACAGACTTCATTGTGAAGCCTGCCCGTGCGATGATCTCCCACATGGTGAGAGATTATTTTGTTGGTTGAATCAGCCCTGTAGCAGCGTCTGTATCAGCGGACCTTGTGACAGAGTCCTACGGTCTGATACATCCGCCAGATTATGTTGTTGACGTGATTTAGCGTAGTAGCGGCGTCTGTATCAGCGGACCTTGTGACAGAGTCCCACGGACTGATAAGCTCTCCTGATGATGAAACGATTTTGTAGACGTTTATGCCTCTACACAGCTTTGGCTGCATGAGCAGACTTCATTGTGAAGCCTGGCGGTATGATACTCCCCCATATATGATGAGAGAGTCTATTTTTGTTGACGCGACATAACTGCACAGCGGTGGCTGCATTAGTATCCTTTATTGATGTCATCCTCCTCCACATATTTGAGAGAATATGTTGTTGACGTTGTTTTAGCGTAGTAGCGGTTCCATATCCGGGGACCTTTTAACAGAGTTCCACGGTTTGATAAGCACATTGTTGGTGAGACAAGTTTGTAGACTTTATTAATCTACACAGCATCAGCTGCATTAGCATCCGTTAGTGCTGCGATACTCCTCCACATATTGAGCGATTACTGTGCAGACGTTATGCATCCGCACAGCGTCGGTTCCATCACTGTTGACTTGATTTATAGTAGTAGTGGTGGCGTTTGTATCAGCGGACCTTGTGACAGAGTCCTACGGGCTGATACGCACGCCGATGATGAGACAAGTTTGTAGACGTTATGTGATAGTCCCCCACATAATGGAAGATTATTTTGTTGACGCGGCATATCCACATGGCTGTGGCTTCATTAGCATCCTCTATTGATGTGATACTCAACCACATATTGAGAGACTATTTTGCAGACGAGATGTGTCCTCACAGCATTGGCTGAAGTGGCATCCTTTATTGATGTGATAGTCCTACATATATTGAAAGATTAGTTTTGGAGACGTTATGGATCCGCACAGCGTTGGCTGTATTAGTATCCTTTATTTATGTGATAGTCCTACACATTATCTTCACCGCGTTGGCTCCATTAACTTCCTTTATTGATGTGAGAGTCCACACATATTGAGAGATCATTGTGCAGACGTTATGCATCTGCACAGCGTCGGTTCCATTACTGTTGACTTGATTTATCGTAGTAGTGGCGTCTGTATCAGAGGACCTTGTGACAGAGTCCTACGGTCTGATACGCCTGCTGGATTATGTTGTTTTTTTAGCATGCTTTATTGATGTGATAGTCCTACACATATTGAGAGATTAGTTTGAAGACGTTATGGATCCACACAGCGTTGGCCGTATTAGTATCCTTTATTGATGTGATAGTCCTACACATTATCTTCACCGCGTTGGCTCCATTAACTTCCTTTATTGATGTGAGAGTCCCACACATTGAGAGATCATTGTGCAGACGTTATGCATCTGCACAGCGTCGGTTCCATTACTGTTGACTTGATTTATCGTAGTAGTGGCGTCTGTATCAGAGGACCTTGTGACAGAGTCCTACGGTCTGATACGCCTGCTGGATTATGTTGTTTTTTTAGCATGCTTTATTGATGTGATAGTCCTCCACATATTGAGAGATTTTGTTGTTGACGTGATTTAGCGCAGTAGCGGCGTCTGTATCAGAGGACCTTGTGACAGAGTCCGACGGTCTGATACATCCGCCTGATTATGTTGTTGACGTGATTTAGCGTAGCAGCGGCGTCTGTATCAGCGGACCTTGTGACAGAGTCCTACGGTCTGATACGTACGCCGATCCTGAAGGATTTTGTTGTCGTCCGTTTGGAAGCGTGACAGAACTTGTCCAGGTGATATTGGTTCGTCCAGGCATGAGAGGAATGGGATGGAGGGATGGGAGAGGGAGAAGGAACAAGGAGCTAGTTTTGTTGTTAAGTAAATATTGAGAACGAGCTTACATACATACATAATTTTAGTTTGGTCTGAGCATCTAAGGTTTTAGAGAGTGTCATCTGGCCATCGGAAGTGATTATGGGAATTATTCTGCAGGTGGCCGGTTACAGTTACCACCTGCCTATGATCGTGTTATGATCAGCAATAGTCGAAAAGGGGCTGTGTGCCCGCATAATCCGGATATTATTACCACCAGAGTATTGGAAATGCAGGACTGGCATAAGCGATACTGGCGTCCATCAAGGAAAATTATAAATCACAGTCAGTAAAGTCAACTATTTGAATTGGTATTTTAATTTTTGAATTTTAAAAGAAAGTGGAACCAGGTTACAATTACCACTCGACTATGATCTTAATGGTTTATTAATTGATGAACAACAAAGGGCTGAGTGCCCCCATCATCTGGATGTTATTACCACCAGACAATTGATCGCATATTCTTACATTAATTAGCAAAGAGAGTTGTAGAGGGAGAGTGTGACAGAGAGGGAGAGGGAGAGAGATGAGATGGTCATGGAGCAACATGGGGGCTGAATGACCGGAGCAGGTCCGAGGCACTGGCTGGGTTAGGTATAGTGGATAAGGTACTCAGAGCCTCTCCCTACATTGCCCAACGACAACATAGGTTTGTGTGAGAGACAACGGCAAGGCACGGGCCGACGCATGTTTGTCCCCAGGCCACCGCCCGCGTGCTTCCATGAACCATATAAGAGGAGAAAAGAGTTGAGAGTAGAGAGTATGAGAAGTGAAAAAGTGAACTTGGGATGTCCTATTTATCAAAGCACAGACCAAAAGCTAGTTTAGAAGCTAGGCTAGTATATGAAAATCAAAGTATCCTGATTGAAATGATTATTACAACCACAGCGACTTCAAGCAGAGTGAGTGAGTGAAAAGAGAGCAAGACAAAATAGAAGAGAGCGACTGAGCAGGTAAGTCAACAATCAACCAAAAGCAGCGAAGAAAGAGAAGAAGAAGAGGAGGAAGAGGAAGAGGAGAAGACCAGAATTGCTTAGCTGAGTGATTTAAGTCTATGAATTTCATGTGGAGATGATTGTATGAAAATTATCTTATAGGCCAATTTTACATTGCAGCCCAATGTCAAATGCAGGTAAGTAAGTACAGTGAGATGATCAAAGCAGGGTGCATTCCCCCGCTATAGCCATCCTCTCCATGTGGTCCGCACCAGTGGAGTCTGACAACTACAGCAGAAGAAAAAATAATCTTAACCGAGCTGAGGCGCAAGGCCCGTGAAACAGTGCTCAAAAGGTAAGTCAGCGCAGCTTGTAAGTCCACACCCGTGCCGCTTATCACAGACCCAGTGGCCATTACAGCCCCAGGCACCGCAGGGATTGAGTGGGGACCCCAGCATTATCAACCGACAAACCCAAATCGCAAACTGGATCACAAGCACTCGTGCAAAAAGCCCTATGTTATGTCTGTATTTAAGAGCACGAGGGCAATTTCTGCCCGCGAAACTCCAATCGCGGAGAAACAACAACAGCGGAATGTTATTTCCCGATCGCAGTCCTGCCAAGTCTCATGCTAACTGGACCACCCCCACAATTGAGTGTCTTTTAGAATCATCTAGCATGTCGATCGCTGAGCACAAATTACAACCACATTGCACAAATTCCAACCACATCGCACATACAGCAAACACAAAGAAAGAGAGAAGATCAGAATTCTATAGTAAGTGACTATTTTTAGGAAAAATGTAATTTCATTTGATTTTTAGAGTTGATTACTTTAAATTAACATTATCATAGCTGAGTGAGGTGTACAGAGCTGGGCGCGGTCCCCGCTATAGCCATCCCCTCCATGTGGTCCGCACCAGTGGAGTCCGACAACTACAGCAAAGGATCTTAAAAAGGCTTAAGCGGGGTACTCTGAACAGCGGCGGAAAGCATCCCTGTCAGATTCCATCAAACTCCCAAGACACATCGCCAGCAGGCACACCTGTTACACCTGAATCCCCGAGAGGAATGTGGTGGGTGCAAGTGGAGAGTTCAAGAGAGCTCGAGGACAGACGGGTACCTCTCGCGTCGCCATGACAGACATCCCTACTTCTCAGTATGCGCAAAAGGAAGGCCAGTGATGACCGACCTGATGTTTAAACTGGATCACAAGCGTGTTGTGAAAAAGCCACATGTTGTGTCTGTACTTAAGAGCACGAGGGCAATTTCTGCCCGCGAAACTCCAAACGCGGAAAAAGAACACCGGAGTGTCCTATTCCGATCGCAGCCCAACCAAGTCTTGTACTCACTGGGACACATCCTCAGTTGAATGCCTTAGGATCACCGAGCGTTTCGACCTCTTACGACAAGACGCTCTCCCCTAAGGAAGGTCCACCCAAAGATGCGCTTTTCTTTGGGGTGTGTCCCTCCTATGCTACTCTACACTTTCCACTTTGCATTTTGAAGAGATAGGATTTTTTGTTGTATTTTGTAAAAAGCACCATTTTAGTAGTAACATTCAAAGAATTCGGACGTTGTGAGCACATTTGTATGAAAATGTCTCAAAAAGCAATGTTTTAAGATTGTTGAAAAAGACCAGTTTTTAGAATTTTCACCCTTTTTTTTAGGAAAACCAGAATTTGAAATCAATTGAGGAAATTTGAAAGGGAAACCCGCAGGACAAATTGCTACTCTTATATACAATGCCATGCAGAACCACAGAGAGCGGTGGAAGATTCCCAGCCCAGCAAAACAGGGGTTGTCATCCAGCAGAATGGCTTAGGACCAGCCCCGACAAAGCGGTGCCTTCCCAGACATCCCACAGGAGTATGCAGAACCAAGGCCAGCTGAGACAAAGCACAGCCTCCTTGGCCCAGCATAGACCCCGGGCAAGGGAAAAGACCAACTCTCTGTGTTCCATACACCGCACAACCCCAGAGAGTGGTAACACATAGCAAAAAACACACAATGCTATCTGCACCAAGAAAATGCTGTGCAGAACCACAGAGAGTGGTGGAGCATTCCCAGCCCAGCAAAACAGGGGTTGAAATCCTGCAGAATGGCTTAGGACCAGCCCCGACAAGGCGGTGCCTTCCCAGCCATCCCACAGGATTATGCAAGACCAAGGCCAGCTGAGACAAAGCCCAGCCTCCTTGGCCCAGCATAAACCCCGGGCAAGGGAAAAGACCAACTCTCTGTGTTCCATACACCGCTCAACCCCAGAGAGTGGTAGCACATAGCAAAACAGAAATAAAACAGCAATATTGAAACCGGTGAGTGTATATTTACCAGATGGGGGTCTTCTATCCAGATGTCCTGATTTAAAGACCAGGCTAGCTGCCTCTGGTCTATTATACTGACCCCCATCTGCATTATGGTGTCACTCTGAGGTGTTATGTAATGACACTTTTTTTGTGCGATCACCAAGTTATTACATTGTAATTACTCACTATGTTGTCTTCTGGTAGGAAATGATGATTTCCTGTAAAATTTGCTATTTTTAGGTCACTATTGTCAAGGTTTAAGTGTGGAGGGAGCTGCAATGCATTGTGGGTAGTGGGAGGTCCCACCCCCTTTACTCTCCACACACAGTGTGGAAATCGTTTTTGTGTGTTGTAATGCTTTATTTACTGTTATCTGTCATGTTTGAAGACCCAGAACAATTATGAATTGTTGTGGAATTCATGTGTTGTGCTTTTGGTATGCCAGTGCTGTAATAAAAATGTGGAAAAATGTCATTGTAGTGTGACTATGTGTATTCCCGTGTGGTCCTGTGTTAACAGCAGGGTGGGGGAAGGGAGCATTCAAAATGGCTGCTCCTGTGTCTCAAGTGAGAGCCCTTTGTTCCCATGTTTCTTTGTCTATGTAGTGGCTGCTCCCCTCTATCTTTTGGAGGAAAAAGTTCTTCCTTGAAGTTTTGAGTATGTTAACTCTGTTGTCTTTGTTTTAAACCTTGAAAAAAGTGAACCTTTTAGTATTATCTTTATAGTTTGAGATCTTTATTGTTAGTATAATCCCGTTTTTCTCCTGTTGTAATGTCAAGTGGGAGGAGCCCCAAATCTGGGCTGTCTGTCTTTGTGTCTATTTTAATGTCTTTTGTCAATATTTGTGGTAGGTATGACTTGTACTTTGTTATTTATGTTAGTACCATTGTCTGTACCTGTTTTTCTGTGAAAAAGAATAAAGTTTATCTGTTGTTACTATGTCACTACTATCTATAGCGTTTTTGCACCATGATCAAGGTGAGTAGTCTGCCCACTCACCTCCCAGGTGAAAATGTGACATAACCACACCCCCAGCGCCTCTTGAGGCCACAATTGGGAGGTGCAGCTGTCAAAAGTCAAATCATTCACAGAAGCGGGCTCAGTAGGCCCCACCCTTTGCAACTACTCCCAGACATCACAACTCTGAACATAATTATACTAACAATAATTATAATAATAATAATACTTATTATAAGTATGTGGAAAAGCAACTCCACAAAGGAAAAAGATTAGGGTTAGAGGAAAAGCATTGCATAAAAAAGAAAGAGATTAGGGTTAGAGGAAAATAACCCACGGGGGTTATAAAAAGATGGAAAATAAAGTGTGAAAAAATAATTAATTAATTGTGAAGAAAAAGAAAATAGGGTTAGAAATAGTGAGGGTTATGGAAGATTAGGGTTAGAAAGAGTGAGGGTTATGAAAGGCTAGGGTTGGATATAGTGAGGGTTATGAAAGACCAAGGTCATGCAAGATGAGGGTTATGCATAAAGCAGTGTTATATATTAAGAAGGGAGTGGTTAGGGTTAGGATAAATAACAAGGCCGGGCATATAATAAAAAATAAAAAATAAACAAGAAAAACAAGAAGAAAAGAAGAAAGAAGAAAAGAGAAATTCGTGTGGTCAAACTTAGGTTTAGGCACCCAAAACCAGTGACCTTAGGTTTAGGCACCCAAAGTCAGTGATTTTAGGTTTAGGCACCCAAAATTAGTGACTTTAGGTTTAGGCACTCAAAAACAGTGACTTTTTAGGTTTAGGCATTAAAAAACAGTGACCTTAGGTTTAGGCACCAAAAGTCAGTGATTTTAGGTTTAGGCATTAAAAACCAGTGACCTTAGGTTTAGGCACCCAAAGTCAGTGATTTTAGGTTTAGGCACCCAAAATCAGTGACTTTTTAGGTTTAGGCACTCAAAACCAGTGACCTTAGGTTTAGGCATTAAAAAACAGTGACCTTAGGTTTAGGCACCCGAAACCAGTGACCTTAGGGTTAGGATAAAGAGGTTAGGGTTAGGCATTAAAGAGATGGTGGTTAGGTTTAGGATAGAAAATCGGGAAGGTTGTATACAAAAAGACAGAGTGAAAAAGAGGAGAAAAAGGAAATAATGTTAGTGAGACGGTTAGGTTTAGGCATGAAGGAAATAGTGGTTAGGGTTAGGATAAAGAAGTCGGTGAGGTTGTATATTTTAGAATACTAATACGCAAGAAAAGTAATTGAGCAAGTAATATCAATAATAATTGAGAGAAGGAAGGGGGGGGGGGGGGGGGGGGGGGAATGTTTTGCTTCCTCAGTGCCTCTCCCAGTGTTGATGATTATGATGATGATGAGCAGCATGTCCCGGTGAAAGGACATTTGCTTTTGTTTTGCGTCGTCAGTGGCTCATCCAGTGCTGTTGAGCCTATCCCGGTGAAAGGACAGTTGCTGTGGGATGATGTGAGCGGTTCCGTGTTGACTGTATCAGAGAACTTCATTGCACAGTCTCACGGTCTGATAAGGCTGCCGATGATGACAGGGATATTCCTGTCATGATTTAGCGTTTTTGGCTGTCCGATTATCCCCTATATGATGTGAGAGATGATTTCGTTGATTGATTGATTTAGCGTTGTAGCGGCGCCTGTATCAGCGGACCTTGTGACAGTGTCCCACGGACTGATAAGCTCGCTGATGACGAAAGAATTTTGTAGACGTTTTATGAATCTTCATGGCTTGTGGCTGCATTAGCAGACTTCAGTGTGAAGCCTGGCGGTCCGATTATCCCCCATATATGACGGGAGATGATTTTGTTGATGATATCCATCTTCCCCGCACTGGCTGCATTAACAGACTTCATCGTGAAGCCTGCCGGTGCGATGATCTCCCACATGATGTGGGATGATTTTGGTGACGATATCCATCTGCACAGCACTGGCTGTATTAACAGACTTCATTGTGAAGCCTGCCCGTGCGATGATCTCCCACATGGTGAGAGATTATTTTGTTGGTTGAATCAGCCCTGTAGCAGCGTCTGTATCAGCGGACCTTGTGACAGAGTCCTACGGTCTGATACATCCGCCAGATTATGTTGTTGACGTGATTTAGCGTAGTAGCGGCGTCTGTATCAGCGGACCTTGTGACAGAGTCCCACGGACTGATAAGCTCTCCTGATGATGAAACGATTTTGTAGACGTTTATGCCTCTACACAGCTTTGGCTGCATGAGCAGACTTCATTGTGAAGCCTGGCGGTATGATACTCCCCCATATATGATGAGAGAGTCTATTTTTGTTGACGCGACATAACTGCACAGCGGTGGCTGCATTAGTATCCTTTATTGATGTCATCCTCCTCCACATATTTGAGAGAATATGTTGTTGACGTTGTTTTAGCGTAGTAGCGGTTCCATATCCGGGGACCTTTTAACAGAGTTCCACGGTTTGATAAGCACATTGTTGGTGAGACAAGTTTGTAGACTTTATTAATCTACACAGCATCAGCTGCATTAGCATCCGTTAGTGCTGCGATACTCCTCCACATATTGAGCGATTACTGTGCAGACGTTATGCATCCGCACAGCGTCGGTTCCATCACTGTTGACTTGATTTATAGTAGTAGTGGTGGCGTTTGTATCAGCGGACCTTGTGACAGAGTCCTACGGGCTGATACGCACGCCGATGATGAGACAAGTTTGTAGACGTTATGTGATAGTCCCCCACATAATGGAAGATTATTTTGTTGACGCGGCATATCCACATGGCTGTGGCTTCATTAGCATCCTCTATTGATGTGATACTCAACCACATATTGAGAGACTATTTTGCAGACGAGATGTGTCCTCACAGCATTGGCTGAAGTGGCATCCTTTATTGATGTGATAGTCCTACATATATTGAAAGATTAGTTTTGGAGACGTTATGGATCCGCACAGCGTTGGCTGTATTAGTATCCTTTATTTATGTGATAGTCCTACACATTATCTTCACCGCGTTGGCTCCATTAACTTCCTTTATTGATGTGAGAGTCCACACATATTGAGAGATCATTGTGCAGACGTTATGCATCTGCACAGCGTCGGTTCCATTACTGTTGACTTGATTTATCGTAGTAGTGGCGTCTGTATCAGAGGACCTTGTGACAGAGTCCTACGGTCTGATACGCCTGCTGGATTATGTTGTTTTTTTAGCATGCTTTATTGATGTGATAGTCCTACACATATTGAGAGATTAGTTTGAAGACGTTATGGATCCACACAGCGTTGGCCGTATTAGTATCCTTTATTGATGTGATAGTCCTACACATTATCTTCACCGCGTTGGCTCCATTAACTTCCTTTATTGATGTGAGAGTCCCACACATTGAGAGATCATTGTGCAGACGTTATGCATCTGCACAGCGTCGGTTCCATTACTGTTGACTTGATTTATCGTAGTAGTGGCGTCTGTATCAGAGGACCTTGTGACAGAGTCCTACGGTCTGATACGCCTGCTGGATTATGTTGTTTTTTTAGCATGCTTTATTGATGTGATAGTCCTCCACATATTGAGAGATTTTGTTGTTGACGTGATTTAGCGCAGTAGCGGCGTCTGTATCAGAGGACCTTGTGACAGAGTCCGACGGTCTGATACATCCGCCTGATTATGTTGTTGACGTGATTTAGCGTAGCAGCGGCGTCTGTATCAGCGGACCTTGTGACAGAGTCCTACGGTCTGATACGTACGCCGATCCTGAAGGATTTTGTTGTCGTCCGTTTGGAAGCGTGACAGAACTTGTCCAGGTGATATTGGTTCGTCCAGGCATGAGAGGAATGGGATGGAGGGATGGGAGAGGGAGAAGGAACAAGGAGCTAGTTTTGTTGTTAAGTAAATATTGAGAACGAGCTTACATACATACATAATTTTAGTTTGGTCTGAGCATCTAAGGTTTTAGAGAGTGTCATCTGGCCATCGGAAGTGATTATGGGAATTATTCTGCAGGTGGCCGGTTACAGTTACCACCTGCCTATGATCGTGTTATGATCAGCAATAGTCGAAAAGGGGCTGTGTGCCCGCATAATCCGGATATTATTACCACCAGAGTATTGGAAATGCAGGACTGGCATAAGCGATACTGGCGTCCATCAAGGAAAATTATAAATCACAGTCAGTAAAGTCAACTATTTGAATTGGTATTTTAATTTTTGAATTTTAAAAGAAAGTGGAACCAGGTTACAATTACCACTCGACTATGATCTTAATGGTTTATTAATTGATGAACAACAAAGGGCTGAGTGCCCCCATCATCTGGATGTTATTACCACCAGACAATTGATCGCATATTCTTACATTAATTAGCAAAGAGAGTTGTAGAGGGAGAGTGTGACAGAGAGGGAGAGGGAGAGAGATGAGATGGTCATGGAGCAACATGGGGGCTGAATGACCGGAGCAGGTCCGAGGCACTGGCTGGGTTAGGTATAGTGGATAAGGTACTCAGAGCCTCTCCCTACATTGCCCAACGACAACATAGGTTTGTGTGAGAGACAACGGCAAGGCACGGGCCGACGCATGTTTGTCCCCAGGCCACCGCCCGCGTGCTTCCATGAACCATATAAGAGGAGAAAAGAGTTGAGAGTAGAGAGTATGAGAAGTGAAAAAGTGAACTTGGGATGTCCTATTTATCAAAGCACAGACCAAAAGCTAGTTTAGAAGCTAGGCTAGTATATGAAAATCAAAGTATCCTGATTGAAATGATTATTACAACCACAGCGACTTCAAGCAGAGTGAGTGAGTGAAAAGAGAGCAAGACAAAATAGAAGAGAGCGACTGAGCAGGTAAGTCAACAATCAACCAAAAGCAGCGAAGAAAGAGAAGAAGAAGAGGAGGAAGAGGAAGAGGAGAAGACCAGAATTGCTTAGCTGAGTGATTTAAGTCTATGAATTTCATGTGGAGATGATTGTATGAAAATTATCTTATAGGCCAATTTTACATTGCAGCCCAATGTCAAATGCAGGTAAGTAAGTACAGTGAGATGATCAAAGCAGGGTGCATTCCCCCGCTATAGCCATCCTCTCCATGTGGTCCGCACCAGTGGAGTCTGACAACTACAGCAGAAGAAAAAATAATCTTAACCGAGCTGAGGCGCAAGGCCCGTGAAACAGTGCTCAAAAGGTAAGTCAGCGCAGCTTGTAAGTCCACACCCGTGCCGCTTATCACAGACCCAGTGGCCATTACAGCCCCAGGCACCGCAGGGATTGAGTGGGGACCCCAGCATTATCAACCGACAAACCCAAATCGCAAACTGGATCACAAGCACTCGTGCAAAAAGCCCTATGTTATGTCTGTATTTAAGAGCACGAGGGCAATTTCTGCCCGCGAAACTCCAATCGCGGAGAAACAACAACAGCGGAATGTTATTTCCCGATCGCAGTCCTGCCAAGTCTCATGCTAACTGGACCACCCCCACAATTGAGTGTCTTTTAGAATCATCTAGCATGTCGATCGCTGAGCACAAATTACAACCACATTGCACAAATTCCAACCACATCGCACATACAGCAAACACAAAGAAAGAGAGAAGATCAGAATTCTATAGTAAGTGACTATTTTTAGGAAAAATGTAATTTCATTTGATTTTTAGAGTTGATTACTTTAAATTAACATTATCATAGCTGAGTGAGGTGTACAGAGCTGGGCGCGGTCCCCGCTATAGCCATCCCCTCCATGTGGTCCGCACCAGTGGAGTCCGACAACTACAGCAAAGGATCTTAAAAAGGCTTAAGCGGGGTACTCTGAACAGCGGCGGAAAGCATCCCTGTCAGATTCCATCAAACTCCCAAGACACATCGCCAGCAGGCACACCTGTTACACCTGAATCCCCGAGAGGAATGTGGTGGGTGCAAGTGGAGAGTTCAAGAGAGCTCGAGGACAGACGGGTACCTCTCGCGTCGCCATGACAGACATCCCTACTTCTCAGTATGCGCAAAAGGAAGGCCAGTGATGACCGACCTGATGTTTAAACTGGATCACAAGCGTGTTGTGAAAAAGCCACATGTTGTGTCTGTACTTAAGAGCACGAGGGCAATTTCTGCCCGCGAAACTCCAAACGCGGAAAAAGAACACCGGAGTGTCCTATTCCGATCGCAGCCCAACCAAGTCTTGTACTCACTGGGACACATCCTCAGTTGAATGCCTTAGGATCACCGAGCGTTTCGACCTCTTACGACAAGACGCTCTCCCCTAAGGAAGGTCCACCCAAAGATGCGCTTTTCTTTGGGGTGTGTCCCTCCTATGCTACTCTACACTTTCCACTTTGCATTTTGAAGAGATAGGATTTTTTGTTGTATTTTGTAAAAAGCACCATTTTAGTAGTAACATTCAAAGAATTCGGACGTTGTGAGCACATTTGTATGAAAATGTCTCAAAAAGCAATGTTTTAAGATTGTTGAAAAAGACCAGTTTTTAGAATTTTCACCCTTTTTTTTAGGAAAACCAGAATTTGAAATCAATTGAGGAAATTTGAAAGGGAAACCCGCAGGACAAATTGCTACTCTTATATACAATGCCATGCAGAACCACAGAGAGCGGTGGAAGATTCCCAGCCCAGCAAAACAGGGGTTGTCATCCAGCAGAATGGCTTAGGACCAGCCCCGACAAAGCGGTGCCTTCCCAGACATCCCACAGGAGTATGCAGAACCAAGGCCAGCTGAGACAAAGCACAGCCTCCTTGGCCCAGCATAGACCCCGGGCAAGGGAAAAGACCAACTCTCTGTGTTCCATACACCGCACAACCCCAGAGAGTGGTAACACATAGCAAAAAACACACAATGCTATCTGCACCAAGAAAATGCTGTGCAGAACCACAGAGAGTGGTGGAGCATTCCCAGCCCAGCAAAACAGGGGTTGAAATCCTGCAGAATGGCTTAGGACCAGCCCCGACAAGGCGGTGCCTTCCCAGCCATCCCACAGGATTATGCAAGACCAAGGCCAGCTGAGACAAAGCCCAGCCTCCTTGGCCCAGCATAAACCCCGGGCAAGGGAAAAGACCAACTCTCTGTGTTCCATACACCGCTCAACCCCAGAGAGTGGTAGCACATAGCAAAACAGAAATAAAACAGCAATATTGAAACCGGTGAGTGTATATTTACCAGATGGGGGTCTTCTATCCAGATGTCCTGATTTAAAGACCAGGCTAGCTGCCTCTGGTCTATTATACTGACCCCCATCTGCATTATGGTGTCACTCTGAGGTGTTATGTAATGACACTTTTTTTGTGCGATCACCAAGTTATTACATTGTAATTACTCACTATGTTGTCTTCTGGTAGGAAATGATGATTTCCTGTAAAATTTGCTATTTTTAGGTCACTATTGTCAAGGTTTAAGTGTGGAGGGAGCTGCAATGCATTGTGGGTAGTGGGAGGTCCCACCCCCTTTACTCTCCACACACAGTGTGGAAATCGTTTTTGTGTGTTGTAATGCTTTATTTACTGTTATCTGTCATGTTTGAAGACCCAGAACAATTATGAATTGTTGTGGAATTCATGTGTTGTGCTTTTGGTATGCCAGTGCTGTAATAAAAATGTGGAAAAATGTCATTGTAGTGTGACTATGTGTATTCCCGTGTGGTCCTGTGTTAACAGCAGGGTGGGGGAAGGGAGCATTCAAAATGGCTGCTCCTGTGTCTCAAGTGAGAGCCCTTTGTTCCCATGTTTCTTTGTCTATGTAGTGGCTGCTCCCCTCTATCTTTTGGAGGAAAAAGTTCTTCCTTGAAGTTTTGAGTATGTTAACTCTGTTGTCTTTGTTTTAAACCTTGAAAAAAGTGAACCTTTTAGTATTATCTTTATAGTTTGAGATCTTTATTGTTAGTATAATCCCGTTTTTCTCCTGTTGTAATGTCAAGTGGGAGGAGCCCCAAATCTGGGCTGTCTGTCTTTGTGTCTATTTTAATGTCTTTTGTCAATATTTGTGGTAGGTATGACTTGTACTTTGTTATTTATGTTAGTACCATTGTCTGTACCTGTTTTTCTGTGAAAAAGAATAAAGTTTATCTGTTGTTACTATGTCACTACTATCTATAGCGTTTTTGCACCATGATCAAGGTGAGTAGTCTGCCCACTCACCTCCCAGGTGAAAATGTGACATAACCACACCCCCAGCGCCTCTTGAGGCCACAATTGGGAGGTGCAGCTGTCAAAAGTCAAATCATTCACAGAAGCGGGCTCAGTAGGCCCCACCCTTTGCAACTACTCCCAGACATCACAACTCTGAACATAATTATACTAACAATAATTATAATAATAATAATACTTATTATAAGTATGTGGAAAAGCAACTCCACAAAGGAAAAAGATTAGGGTTAGAGGAAAAGCATTGCATAAAAAAGAAAGAGATTAGGGTTAGAGGAAAATAACCCACGGGGGTTATAAAAAGATGGAAAATAAAGTGTGAAAAAATAATTAATTAATTGTGAAGAAAAAGAAAATAGGGTTAGAAATAGTGAGGGTTATGGAAGATTAGGGTTAGAAAGAGTGAGGGTTATGAAAGGCTAGGGTTGGATATAGTGAGGGTTATGAAAGACCAAGGTCATGCAAGATGAGGGTTATGCATAAAGCAGTGTTATATATTAAGAAGGGAGTGGTTAGGGTTAGGATAAATAACAAGGCCGGGCATATAATAAAAAATAAAAAATAAACAAGAAAAACAAGAAGAAAAGAAGAAAGAAGAAAAGAGAAATTCGTGTGGTCAAACTTAGGTTTAGGCACCCAAAACCAGTGACCTTAGGTTTAGGCACCCAAAGTCAGTGATTTTAGGTTTAGGCACCCAAAATTAGTGACTTTAGGTTTAGGCACTCAAAAACAGTGACTTTTTAGGTTTAGGCATTAAAAAACAGTGACCTTAGGTTTAGGCACCAAAAGTCAGTGATTTTAGGTTTAGGCATTAAAAACCAGTGACCTTAGGTTTAGGCACCCAAAGTCAGTGATTTTAGGTTTAGGCACCCAAAATCAGTGACTTTTTAGGTTTAGGCACTCAAAACCAGTGACCTTAGGTTTAGGCATTAAAAAACAGTGACCTTAGGTTTAGGCACCCGAAACCAGTGACCTTAGGGTTAGGATAAAGAGGTTAGGGTTAGGCATTAAAGAGATGGTGGTTAGGTTTAGGATAGAAAATCGGGAAGGTTGTATACAAAAAGACAGAGTGAAAAAGAGGAGAAAAAGGAAATAATGTTAGTGAGACGGTTAGGTTTAGGCATGAAGGAAATAGTGGTTAGGGTTAGGATAAAGAAGTCGGTGAGGTTGTATATTTTAGAATACTAATACGCAAGAAAAGTAATTGAGCAAGTAATATCAATAATAATTGAGAGAAGGAAGGGGGGGGGGGGGGGGGGGGGGGAATGTTTTGCTTCCTCAGTGCCTCTCCCAGTGTTGATGATTATGATGATGATGAGCAGCATGTCCCGGTGAAAGGACATTTGCTTTTGTTTTGCGTCGTCAGTGGCTCATCCAGTGCTGTTGAGCCTATCCCGGTGAAAGGACAGTTGCTGTGGGATGATGTGAGCGGTTCCGTGTTGACTGTATCAGAGAACTTCATTGCACAGTCTCACGGTCTGATAAGGCTGCCGATGATGACAGGGATATTCCTGTCATGATTTAGCGTTTTTGGCTGTCCGATTATCCCCTATATGATGTGAGAGATGATTTCGTTGATTGATTGATTTAGCGTTGTAGCGGCGCCTGTATCAGCGGACCTTGTGACAGTGTCCCACGGACTGATAAGCTCGCTGATGACGAAAGAATTTTGTAGACGTTTTATGAATCTTCATGGCTTGTGGCTGCATTAGCAGACTTCAGTGTGAAGCCTGGCGGTCCGATTATCCCCCATATATGACGGGAGATGATTTTGTTGATGATATCCATCTTCCCCGCACTGGCTGCATTAACAGACTTCATCGTGAAGCCTGCCGGTGCGATGATCTCCCACATGATGTGGGATGATTTTGGTGACGATATCCATCTGCACAGCACTGGCTGTATTAACAGACTTCATTGTGAAGCCTGCCCGTGCGATGATCTCCCACATGGTGAGAGATTATTTTGTTGGTTGAATCAGCCCTGTAGCAGCGTCTGTATCAGCGGACCTTGTGACAGAGTCCTACGGTCTGATACATCCGCCAGATTATGTTGTTGACGTGATTTAGCGTAGTAGCGGCGTCTGTATCAGCGGACCTTGTGACAGAGTCCCACGGACTGATAAGCTCTCCTGATGATGAAACGATTTTGTAGACGTTTATGCCTCTACACAGCTTTGGCTGCATGAGCAGACTTCATTGTGAAGCCTGGCGGTATGATACTCCCCCATATATGATGAGAGAGTCTATTTTTGTTGACGCGACATAACTGCACAGCGGTGGCTGCATTAGTATCCTTTATTGATGTCATCCTCCTCCACATATTTGAGAGAATATGTTGTTGACGTTGTTTTAGCGTAGTAGCGGTTCCATATCCGGGGACCTTTTAACAGAGTTCCACGGTTTGATAAGCACATTGTTGGTGAGACAAGTTTGTAGACTTTATTAATCTACACAGCATCAGCTGCATTAGCATCCGTTAGTGCTGCGATACTCCTCCACATATTGAGCGATTACTGTGCAGACGTTATGCATCCGCACAGCGTCGGTTCCATCACTGTTGACTTGATTTATAGTAGTAGTGGTGGCGTTTGTATCAGCGGACCTTGTGACAGAGTCCTACGGGCTGATACGCACGCCGATGATGAGACAAGTTTGTAGACGTTATGTGATAGTCCCCCACATAATGGAAGATTATTTTGTTGACGCGGCATATCCACATGGCTGTGGCTTCATTAGCATCCTCTATTGATGTGATACTCAACCACATATTGAGAGACTATTTTGCAGACGAGATGTGTCCTCACAGCATTGGCTGAAGTGGCATCCTTTATTGATGTGATAGTCCTACATATATTGAAAGATTAGTTTTGGAGACGTTATGGATCCGCACAGCGTTGGCTGTATTAGTATCCTTTATTTATGTGATAGTCCTACACATTATCTTCACCGCGTTGGCTCCATTAACTTCCTTTATTGATGTGAGAGTCCACACATATTGAGAGATCATTGTGCAGACGTTATGCATCTGCACAGCGTCGGTTCCATTACTGTTGACTTGATTTATCGTAGTAGTGGCGTCTGTATCAGAGGACCTTGTGACAGAGTCCTACGGTCTGATACGCCTGCTGGATTATGTTGTTTTTTTAGCATGCTTTATTGATGTGATAGTCCTACACATATTGAGAGATTAGTTTGAAGACGTTATGGATCCACACAGCGTTGGCCGTATTAGTATCCTTTATTGATGTGATAGTCCTACACATTATCTTCACCGCGTTGGCTCCATTAACTTCCTTTATTGATGTGAGAGTCCCACACATTGAGAGATCATTGTGCAGACGTTATGCATCTGCACAGCGTCGGTTCCATTACTGTTGACTTGATTTATCGTAGTAGTGGCGTCTGTATCAGAGGACCTTGTGACAGAGTCCTACGGTCTGATACGCCTGCTGGATTATGTTGTTTTTTTAGCATGCTTTATTGATGTGATAGTCCTCCACATATTGAGAGATTTTGTTGTTGACGTGATTTAGCGCAGTAGCGGCGTCTGTATCAGAGGACCTTGTGACAGAGTCCGACGGTCTGATACATCCGCCTGATTATGTTGTTGACGTGATTTAGCGTAGCAGCGGCGTCTGTATCAGCGGACCTTGTGACAGAGTCCTACGGTCTGATACGTACGCCGATCCTGAAGGATTTTGTTGTCGTCCGTTTGGAAGCGTGACAGAACTTGTCCAGGTGATATTGGTTCGTCCAGGCATGAGAGGAATGGGATGGAGGGATGGGAGAGGGAGAAGGAACAAGGAGCTAGTTTTGTTGTTAAGTAAATATTGAGAACGAGCTTACATACATACATAATTTTAGTTTGGTCTGAGCATCTAAGGTTTTAGAGAGTGTCATCTGGCCATCGGAAGTGATTATGGGAATTATTCTGCAGGTGGCCGGTTACAGTTACCACCTGCCTATGATCGTGTTATGATCAGCAATAGTCGAAAAGGGGCTGTGTGCCCGCATAATCCGGATATTATTACCACCAGAGTATTGGAAATGCAGGACTGGCATAAGCGATACTGGCGTCCATCAAGGAAAATTATAAATCACAGTCAGTAAAGTCAACTATTTGAATTGGTATTTTAATTTTTGAATTTTAAAAGAAAGTGGAACCAGGTTACAATTACCACTCGACTATGATCTTAATGGTTTATTAATTGATGAACAACAAAGGGCTGAGTGCCCCCATCATCTGGATGTTATTACCACCAGACAATTGATCGCATATTCTTACATTAATTAGCAAAGAGAGTTGTAGAGGGAGAGTGTGACAGAGAGGGAGAGGGAGAGAGATGAGATGGTCATGGAGCAACATGGGGGCTGAATGACCGGAGCAGGTCCGAGGCACTGGCTGGGTTAGGTATAGTGGATAAGGTACTCAGAGCCTCTCCCTACATTGCCCAACGACAACATAGGTTTGTGTGAGAGACAACGGCAAGGCACGGGCCGACGCATGTTTGTCCCCAGGCCACCGCCCGCGTGCTTCCATGAACCATATAAGAGGAGAAAAGAGTTGAGAGTAGAGAGTATGAGAAGTGAAAAAGTGAACTTGGGATGTCCTATTTATCAAAGCACAGACCAAAAGCTAGTTTAGAAGCTAGGCTAGTATATTCAAAATTACAACCACAGCGACTTCAAGCAGAGTGAGTGAGTGAAAAGAGAGCAAGACAAAATAGAAGAGAGCGACTGAGCAGGTAAGTCAACAATCAACCAAAAGCAGTGAAGAAGAAGAAGAAGAGGAGGAAGAGGAAGAGGAGAAGACCAGAATTGTTTAGCTGAGTGATTCATGTCTATGAATTTCATGTGGAGATGATTGTGTGAAAATTATCTTATAGGCCAATTTTACATTGCAGCCCAATGTCAAATGCAGGTAAGTAAGTACAGTGAGATGAACAAAGCAGGGTGCATTCCCCCCGCTATAGCCATCCTCTCCATGTGGTCCGCACCAGTGGAGTCTGACAACTACAGCAGAAGAAAAATAAAATAATCTTAACCGAGCTTAAGCGCAAGGCCCGTGAAACAGTGCTCAAAAGGTAAGTCAGCGCAGCTTGTAAGTCCACACCCGTGCCGCTTATCACAGACCTAGTGGCCATTACAGCCCCAGGCACCGCAGGGATTGAGTGGGGACCCCAGCATTATCAACCGACAAACCCAATTCGCAAACTGGATCACAAGCACTCGTGCAAAAAGCCTTATGTTATGTCTGTATTTAAGAGCACGAGGGCAATTACTGCCCGCGAAACTCCAATCGCGGAGAAACAACAACAGCGGAATGTTATTTCCCGATCGCAGCCCTGCCAAGTCTCATGCTAACTG
The DNA here is from genome assembly GCF_965226575.1 of Pagrus pagrus. Classification (NCBI taxonomy): domain Eukaryota; kingdom Metazoa; phylum Chordata; class Actinopteri; order Spariformes; family Sparidae; genus Pagrus; species Pagrus pagrus. The sequence continues at coordinate 49,138 of NW_028175154.1, read as the reverse complement.
GACCACCCCCACAATTAAGTGTCTTTTAGAATCATCTAGCATGTCTATCACTGAGCACAAATTCCAACCACATTGCACAAATTCCAACCACACAGCACAATCAGCAAACACAAAGAAAGAGGAGAAGATCTGAATTCTATAGTAAGTGACTATTTTTAGGAAAAATGTAATGTCATTTGATTTTTAGAGGTGATTACTTTGAATTAACATTATCATAGCTGAGTGAGGTGTACAGAGCTGGGCGCGGTCCCCGCTATAGCCATCCCCTCCATGTGGTCCGCACCAGTGGAGTCCGACAACTACAGCAAAGGATCTTAAAAAGGCTTAAGCGGGGTACTCTGAACAGCGGCGGAAAGCATCCCTGTCAGATTCCATCAAACTCCCAAGACACATCGCCAGCAGGCACACCTGTTACACCTGAATCCCTGAGAGGAATGTGGTGGGTGCAAGTGGAGAGTTCAAGAGAGCTCGAGGACAGACGGGTACCTCTCGCGTCGCCATGACAGACATCCCTACTTCTCAGTATGCGCAAAAGGAAGGCCAGTGACGACCGACCTGATGTTTAAACTGGATCACAAGCGTGTTGTGAAAAAGCCACATGTTGTGTCTGTACTTAAGAGCACGAGGGCAATTTCTGCCCGCGAAACTCCAAACGCGGAAAAAGAACACCGGAGTGTCCCATTCCGATCGCAGCCCAACCAAGTCTTGTACTCACTGGGACACATCCTCAGTTGAATGCCTTAGGATCACCGAGCGTTTCGACCTCTTACGACAAGACGCTCTCCCCTAAGGAAGGTCCACCCAAAGATGCGCTTTTCTTTGGGGTGTGTCCCTCCTATGCTGCTCTACACTAGCCACTTCTGCATTTTGAAGAGATAGAGTTTTTGGTTGTATTTTTGTAAAAAGCACCATTTTAGTAGTAAAATTCAAAGAATTCGGACGTTGTGAGCACATTTGTATGAAAATGTCTCAAAAAGCAATGTTTTAAATTTGTTAAAAAAGACCAGTTTTAGAATTTTCACCCTTTTTAAGAAAAACAGAATTTAAAGTCAATTGAAGACATTTGAAAGGGAAACCCGCAGGACAAATTGCTGCACTCATATACAAATGCCATGCAGAACCACAGAGAGCGGTGGACGATTCCCAGCCCAGCAAAACAGGGGTTGTCATCCAGCAGAATGGCTTAGGACCAGCCCCGACAAAGCGGTGCCTTCCCAGACATCCCACAGGATTATGCAGAACCAAGGCCAGCTGAGACAAAGCACAGCCTCCTTGGTCCAGCATAGACCCCGGGCAAGGGAAAAGACCAACTCTCTGTGTTCCATACACCGCACAACCCCAGAGAGTGGTAACACATAGCAAAAAACACACAATGCCACATGCACCAATAAAATGCTGTGCAGAACCACAGAGAGTGGTGGAGCATTCCCAGCCCAGCAAAACAGGGGTTGAAATCCTGCAGAATGGCTTAGGACCAGCCCCGACAAGGCGGTGCCTTCCCAGCCATCCCACAGGATTATGCAAGACCAAGGCCAGCTGAGACAAAGCCCAGCCTCCTTGGCCCAGCATAAACCCCGGGCAAGGGAAAAGACCAACTCTCTGTGTTCCATACACCGCTCAACCCCAGAGAGTGGTAGCACATAGCAAAACATAAATAAAACAGCAATATTGAAACCGGTGAGTGTATATTTACCAGATGGGGGTCTTCTATCCAGATGTCCTGATTTAAAGACCAGGCCTAGCTGCCTCTGGTCTATTATACTGACCCCCATCTGCATTATGGTGTCACTCTGAGGTGTTATGTAATGACACTTTTTTTGTGCGATCACCAAGTTATTACATTGTAATTACTCACTATGTTGTCTTCTGGTAGGAAATGATGATTTCCTGTAAAAATTGCTATTTTTAGGTCACTTTTGTCAAGGTTTAAGTGTGGAGGGAGCTGCAATGCATTGTGGGTAGTGGGAGGTCCCACCCCCTTTACTCTCCACACACAGTGTGGAAATCGTTTTTGTGTGTTGTAATGCTCTATTTACTGTTATCTGTCATGTTTGAAGACCCAGAACAATTGTGAATTGTTGTGGAATTCATGTGTTGTGCTTTTGGTATGTCAGTGTTGTAATAAAAATGTGGAAAAATGTCATTGTAGTGTGACTATGTGTATTCCCGTGTGGTCCTGTGTTAACAGCAGGGTGGGGGAAGGGGGCATTCAAAATGGCTGCTCCTGTGCCTCAAGTGAGAGCCCTTTGTTCCCATGTTTCTTTGTCTATGTAGTGGCTGCTCCCCTCTATCTTTTGGAGGAAAAAAGTTCTTCCTTGAGGTTTTCAGTATGTGAACTCTGTTGTCTTTGTTTTAAACCCTGAAAAAAGTGAACCTTTTAGTATTATCTTTATAGTTTGAGATTTCATTGTTAGTATAATCCCGTTTTTCTCCTGTTGTAATGTCAAGTGGGAGGAGCTACCAATCTGGGCTGTTTGTCTTTGTGTCTATTTTGATGTCTTTTGTCAATATTTCTGGTAGGTATGACTTGTACTTTGTTGTTTATGTTAGTACTAGTCTCTGTACCTGTTTTTCTGTGAAAACAAATAAAGTTTATCTGTTGTTACTATGTCACTACTGTCTATAGCGTTTTTGCACCATGATCAAGGTGAGTAGTCTGCCCACTCACCTCTCAGGGGAAAATGTGACATAGCCACACCCCCAGTGCCTCTTGAGGCCACAATTGGGAGGTGCAGCTGTCAAAAGTCAAATCATTCACAGAAGCGGGCTCAGTAGGCCCCACCCTTTGCAACTACTCCCAGACATCACAACTCTGAACATAACTATACTAACAATAATTATAATAATAATACTTATTATAAGTATGTGGAAAAGCAACTCCACAAAGGAAAAAGATTAGGGTTAGAGGAAAAGAATTGCATAAAAAAGGAAGAGATTAGGGTTAGAGGAAAATAACCCACGGGGGTTATAAAAAGATGGAAAATAAAGCGTGAAAAAATAATTAATTAATTGTGAAGAAAAAGAAAGTAGGGTTAGAATTAGTGAGGGTTATGGAAGATTAGGGTTAGAGAGAGTGAGGGTTATGAAAGGCTAGGGTTAGATATAGTGAGGGTTATGAAAGACCAAGGTCATGCAAGATGAGGGTTATGCATAAAGCAGTGTTATATATTAAGAAGGGAGTGGTTAGGGTTAGGATAAATAACAAGGCTGGGCATATAATAGAAAATAAACAAGAAAAACAAGAAGAAAAGAAGAAAGAAGAAAAGAGAAATTCGTGTGGTCAAACTTAGGTTTAGGCACCTAAAACCAGTGACCCAAGGTTTAGGCACCCAAAGTCAGTGATTTTAGGTTTAGGCACCCAAAATTAGTGACTTTAGGTTTAGGCACTCAAAAACAGTGACTTTTTAGGTTTAGGCATTAAAAAACAGTGACCTTAGGTTTAGGCACCCAAAGTCAGTGATTTTAGGTTTAGGCATTAAAAAACAGTGACCTTAGGTTTAGGCACCCAAAGTCAGTGATTTTAGGTTTAGGCACCCAAAATTAGTGACTTTAGGTTTAGGCGCTCAAAAACAGTGACTTTTTAGGTTTAGGCATTAAAAAACAGTGGCCTTAGGTTTAGGCACCCAAAGTCAGTGATTTTAGGTTTAGGCACTCCAAAACCAGTGACTTTTTAGGTTTAGGCACTCAAAACCAGTGACCTTAGGTTTAGGCATTAAAAAACAGTGACTTTAGGTTTAGGCACCCGAAACCAGTGACCTTAGGGTTAGGATAAAGAGGTTAGGGTTAGGCATTAAAGAGATGGTGGTTAGGTTTAGGATAGAAAATCGGGAAGGTTGTATACAAGAAGACAGAGTGAAAAAGAGGAGAAAAAAGGAAATAATGTTAGTGAGACGGTTAGGTTTAGGCATGAAGGAAATAGTGGTTAGGGTTAGGATAAAGAAGTCGGTGAGGTTGTATATTTTAGAATAAGAATACGCAAGAAAAGTAATTGAGCAAGTAATATCAATAATAATTGAGAAAAGGAGGAAGGGGGGGGGGGGGGGGGAAATGTTTTGCTTCCTCAGTGCCTCTTCCAGTGTTGATGATGATGATGATGATGATGAGCAGCATGTCCCGGTGAAAGGACATTTGCTTTTGTTCTGCGTCGTCAGTGGCTCATCCAGTGCTGTTGAGCCTATCCCGGTGAGAGGACAGTTGCTGTGGGATGATGTGAGCGGTTCCGTGTTGACTGTATCAGAGAGCTTTTATCGCAAAGACTCACGGTCTGATAATGCTGCCGATGATGACAGGGATATTCCTGTCATGATTTAGCGTTTTTGGCGGTCCGATTATCCCCTATATGATGTGAGAGATGATTTTGTTGATTGATTGATTTAGCGTTGTGGCGGCACCTGTATCAGCGGACCTTGTGACAGTGTCCCACGGACTGATAAGCTCGCTGATGACGAAACAATTTTGTAAGCGTTTTATGAATCTTCATGGCTTGGGTTGTATTAGCAGACTTCAGTGTGAAGCCTGGCGGTCCGATTATCCCCCATATATGATGGGAGATGATTTTGTTGACGATATCCATCTTCCCCGCCCTGGATGCATTAACAGACTTCATCGTGAAGCCTGCCGGTGCGATGATCTCCCAAATGATGGGGGATGATTTTGGTGACGATATCCATCTGCACAGCACTGGCTGTATTAACAGACTTCATTGTGAAGCCTGCCGGTGCGATGATCTCCCACATGTTGAGAGATTATTTTGTTGGTTGAATTAGCCGTGTAGCAGCGTCTGTATCAGTGGACCTTGTGACAGAGTCCTACGGTCTGATACATCCGCCAGATTATGTTGTTGACGCGATTGAGCGTAGTAACGGCGTCTGTATCAGCGGACCTTGTGACAGAGTCCCACGGACTGATAAGCTCTCCTGATGATGAAACAATTTTGTAGACGTTTATGCCTCTACACAGCTTTGGCTGCATGAGCAGACTTCATTGTGAAGCCTGGCGGTATGATACTCCCCCATATATGATGAGAGAGCATATATTTGTGTTGACGCGACATAACTGCACAGCGGTGGCTGCATTAGCATCCTTTATTGATGTGATCCTCCTCCACATATTGAGAGAATATGTTGTTGACGTTGTTTTAGCGTAGTAGCGGTTCCATATCCGGGGACCTTTTAACAGAGTTCCACGGTTTGATAAGCACATTGTTGGTGAGACAAGTTTGTAGACTTTATTAATCTACACAGCATCAGCTGCATTAGCATCCGTTAGTGCTGCGATACTCCTCCACATATTGAGAGATTATTGTGCAGACGTTATGCATCTGCACAGCGTCGGTTCCATTATTGTTGACTTGATTTATCGTAGTAGTGGCGTCTGTATCAGCGGACCTTGTGACAGAGTCCTACGGGCTGATACGCACGCCGATGATGAGACAAGTTTGGAGACGGTATGTGATAGTCCCCCACATAATGGAAGATTATTTTGTTGACGCGACATATCCACATGGCCGTGGCTTCATTAGCATCCTCTAGTGATGTGATACTCAACCACATATTGAGAGACTATTTTGTAGACGAGATGTATCCTCACAGCATTGGCTGAAGTGGCATCCTTTATTGATGTGATAGTCCTACACATATTGAAAGATTAGTTTGGAGATGTTATGGATCCGCACAGCGTTGGCCGTATTAGTATCCTTTATTTATGTGATAGTCCTACACATGATCTTCACCGCGTTGGCTCCATTAACTTCCTTTATTGATGTGAGAGTCCCACACATATTGAGAGATCATTGTGCAGACGTTATGCATCCGCACAGCGCCGGTTCCATTACTGTTGACTTGATTTATCGTAGTAGTGGCGTCTGTATCAGAGGACCTTGTGACAGAGTCCTACGGTCTGATACGCCTGCTGGATTATGTTGTTTTTTTAGCATGCTTTATTGATGTGATAGTCCTACACATATTGAGAGATTAGTTTTGGAGACGTTATGGATCCGCACAGCGTTGGCTGTATTAGTATCCTTCATTTATGTGATAGTCCTACACATTATCTTCACCGCGTTGGCTCCATTAACTTCCTTTATTGATGTGAGAGTCCCACACATATTGAGAGATCATTGTGCAGACGTTATGCATCTGCACAGCGTCGGTTCCATTACTGTTGACTTGAGTTAACGTAGTAGTGGCGTCTGTATCAGAGGACCTTGTGACAGAGTCCTACGGTCTGATACGCCTGCTGGATTCTGTTGTTTTTTTAGCATGCTTTATTGATGTGATAGTCCTACACATATTGAGAGATTAGTTTGAAGACGTTATGGATCCACACAGCGTTGGCCGTATTAGTATCCTTTATTGATGTGATAGTCCTCCACATATTGAGAGATTTTGTTGTTGACGTGATTTAGCGCAGTAGCGGCGTCTGTATCAGAGGACCTTGTGACAGAGTCCGACGGTCTGATACATCCGCCTGATTATGTTGTTGACGTGATTTAGCGTAGCAGCGGCGCCTGTATCAGCGGACCTTGTGACAGAGTCCTACGGTCTGATACGCACGCCGATCCTGAAGGATTTTGTTGTCGTCCGTTTGGAAGCGTGACAGAACTTGTCCAGGTGGTATTGGTTCGTCCAGGCATGAGAGGAATGGGATGGAGGGATGGGAGAGGGAGAAGGAACAAGGAGCTAATTTTGTTGGCAATTAAATATTGAGAACGAACTTACATACATACATAATTTTAGTTTGGTCTGAGCATCTAGGGTTTTAGAGGGTGTCATCTGGCCATCGGAAGTGATTATGGGAATTATTCTGCAGGTGGCCGGTTACAGTTACCACCTGCCTATGATCGTGTTATGATCAGCAATAGTCGAAAAGGGGCTGCGTGCCCGCATAATCCGGATATTATTACCACCAGATTATTGGAAATGCAGGAATTTGCATAAGCGATCCTGGCGTTCATCAAGGAAAATTATAAATCACAGTCAGTAAAGTCAACTATTTGAATTGGTATTTGAATTTTTTGAATTTTAAAAGAAAGTGGAACCAGGTTACAATTACCACTCGACTATGATCTTAATGATTTATTAATTGATGAACAACAAAGGGCTGAGTGCCCCCATCATCTGGATGTTATTACCACCAGACAATTGATCGCATATTCTTACATTAATTAGCAAAGAGAGTTGTAGAGAGAGAGTGTGACAGAGAGGGAGAGGGAGAGAGATGAGATGGTCATGGAGCAACATGGGGGCTGAATGACCGGAGCAGGTCCGAGGCACTGGCTGGGTTAGGTATAGTGGATAAGGTACTCAGAGCCTCTCCCTACATTGCCCAACGACAACATAGGTTTGTGTGAGAGACAACGGCAAGGCACGGGCCGACGCATGTTTGTCCCCAGGCCACCGCCCGCGTGCTTCCATGAACCATATAAGAGGAGAAAAGAGTTGAGAGTAGAGAGTATGAGAAGTGAAAAAGTGAACTTGGGATGTCCTATTTATCAAAGCACAGACCAAAAGCTAGTTTAGAAGCTAGGCTAGTATATTCAAAATTACAACCACAGCGACTTCAAGCAGAGTGAGTGAGTGAAAAGAGAGCAAGACAAAATAGAAGAGAGCGACTGAGCAGGTAAGTCAACAATCAACCAAAAGCAGTGAAGAAGAAGAAGAAGAGGAGGAAGAGGAAGAGGAGAAGACCAGAATTGTTTAGCTGAGTGATTCATGTCTATGAATTTCATGTGGAGATGATTGTGTGAAAATTATCTTATAGGCCAATTTTACATTGCAGCCCAATGTCAAATGCAGGTAAGTAAGTACAGTGAGATGAACAAAGCAGGGTGCATTCCCCCCGCTATAGCCATCCTCTCCATGTGGTCCGCACCAGTGGAGTCTGACAACTACAGCAGAAGAAAAATAAAATAATCTTAACCGAGCTTAAGCGCAAGGCCCGTGAAACAGTGCTCAAAAGGTAAGTCAGCGCAGCTTGTAAGTCCACACCCGTGCCGCTTATCACAGACCTAGTGGCCATTACAGCCCCAGGCACCGCAGGGATTGAGCGGGGACCCCAGCATTATCAACCGACAAACCCAATTCGCAAACTGGATCACAAGCACTCGTGCAAAAAGCCTTATGTTATGTCTGTATTTAAGAGCACGAGGGCAATTACTGCCCGCGAAACTCCAATCGCGGAGAAACAACAACAGCGGAATGTTATTTCCCGATCGCAGCCCTGCCAAGTCTCATGCTAACTGGACCACCCCCACAATTAAGTGTCTTTTAGAATCATCTAGCATGTCTATCACTGAGCACAAATTCCAACCACATTGCACAAATTCCAACCACACAGCACAATCAGCAAACACAAAGAAAGAGGAGAAGATCTGAATTCTATAGTAAGTGACTATTTTTAGGAAAAATGTAATGTCATTTGATTTTTAGAGGTGATTACTTTGAATTAACATTATCATAGCTGAGTGAGGTGTACAGAGCTGGGCGCGGTCCCCGCTATAGCCATCCCCTCCATGTGGTCCGCACCAGTGGAGTCCGACAACTACAGCAAAGGATCTTAAAAAGGCTTAAGCGGGGTACTCTGAACAGCGGCGGAAAGCATCCCTGTCAGATTCCATCAAACTCCCAAGACACATCGCCAGCAGGCACACCTGTTACACCTGAATCCCTGAGAGGAATGTGGTGGGTGCAAGTGGAGAGTTCAAGAGAGCTCGAGGACAGACGGGTACCTCTCGCGTCGCCATGACAGACATCCCTACTTCTCAGTATGCGCAAAAGGAAGGCCAGTGACGACCGACCTGATGTTTAAACTGGATCACAAGCGTGTTGTGAAAAAGCCACATGTTGTGTCTGTACTTAAGAGCACGAGGGCAATTTCTGCCCGCGAAACTCCAAACGCGGAAAAAGAACACCGGAGTGTCCCATTCCGATCGCAGCCCAACCAAGTCTTGTACTCACTGGGACACATCCTCAGTTGAATGCCTTAGGATCACCGAGCGTTTCGACCTCTTACGACAAGACGCTCTCCCCTAAGGAAGGTCCACCCAAAGATGCGCTTTTCTTTGGGGTGTGTCCCTCCTATGCTGCTCTACACTAGCCACTTCTGCATTTTGAAGAGATAGAGTTTTTGGTTGTATTTTTGTAAAAAGCACCATTTTAGTAGTAAAATTCAAAGAATTCGGACGTTGTGAGCACATTTGTATGAAAATGTCTCAAAAAGCAATGTTTTAAATTTGTTAAAAAAGACCAGTTTTAGAATTTTCACCCTTTTTAAGAAAAACAGAATTTAAAGTCAATTGAAGACATTTGAAAGGGAAACCCGCAGGACAAATTGCTGCACTCATATACAAATGCCATGCAGAACCACAGAGAGCGGTGGACGATTCCCAGCCCAGCAAAACAGGGGTTGTCATCCAGCAGAATGGCTTAGGACCAGCCCCGACAAAGCGGTGCCTTCCCAGACATCCCACAGGATTATGCAGAACCAAGGCCAGCTGAGACAAAGCACAGCCTCCTTGGTCCAGCATAGACCCCGGGCAAGGGAAAAGACCAACTCTCTGTGTTCCATACACCGCACAACCCCAGAGAGTGGTAACACATAGCAAAAAACACACAATGCCACATGCACCAATAAAATGCTGTGCAGAACCACAGAGAGTGGTGGAGCATTCCCAGCCCAGCAAAACAGGGGTTGAAATCCTGCAGAATGGCTTAGGACCAGCCCCGACAAGGCGGTGCCTTCCCAGCCATCCCACAGGATTATGCAAGACCAAGGCCAGCTGAGACAAAGCCCAGCCTCCTTGGCCCAGCATAAACCCCGGGCAAGGGAAAAGACCAACTCTCTGTGTTCCATACACCGCTCAACCCCAGAGAGTGGTAGCACATAGCAAAACATAAATAAAACAGCAATATTGAAACCGGTGAGTGTATATTTACCAGATGGGGGTCTTCTATCCAGATGTCCTGATTTAAAGACCAGGCCTAGCTGCCTCTGGTCTATTATACTGACCCCCATCTGCATTATGGTGTCACTCTGAGGTGTTATGTAATGACACTTTTTTTGTGCGATCACCAAGTTATTACATTGTAATTACTCACTATGTTGTCTTCTGGTAGGAAATGATGCTTTCCTGTAAAAATTGCTATTTTTAGGTCACTTTTGTCAAGGTTTAAGTGTGGAGGGAGCTGCAATGCATTGTGGGTAGTGGGAGGTCCCACCCCCTTTACTCTCCACACACAGTGTGGAAATCGTTTTTGTGTGTTGTAATGCTCTATTTACTGTTATCTGTCATGTTTGAAGACCCAGAACAATTGTGAATTGTTGTGGAATTCATGTGTTGTGCTTTTGGTATGTCAGTGTTGTAATAAAAATGTGGAAAAATGTCATTGTAGTGTGACTATGTGTATTCCCGTGTGGTCCTGTGTTAACAGCAGGGTGGGGGAAGGGGGCATTCAAAATGGCTGCTCCTGTGCCTCAAGTGAGAGCCCTTTGTTCCCATGTTTCTTTGTCTATGTAGTGGCTGCTCCCCTCTATCTTTTGGAGGAAAAAAGTTCTTCCTTGAGGTTTTCAGTATGTGAACTCTGTTGTCTTTGTTTTAAACCCTGAAAAAAGTGAACCTTTTAGTATTATCTTTATAGTTTGAGATTTCATTGTTAGTATAATCCCGTTTTTCTCCTGTTGTAATGTCAAGTGGGAGGAGCTACCAATCTGGGCTGTTTGTCTTTGTGTCTATTTTGATGTCTTTTGTCAATATTTCTGGTAGGTATGACTTGTACTTTGTTGTTTATGTTAGTACTAGTCTCTGTACCTGTTTTTCTGTGAAAACAAATAAAGTTTATCTGTTGTTACTATGTCACTACTGTCTATAGCGTTTTTGCACCATGATCAAGGTGAGTAGTCTGCCCACTCACCTCTCAGGGGAAAATGTGACATAGCCACACCCCCAGTGCCTCTTGAGGCCACAATTGGGAGGTGCAGCTGTCAAAAGTCAAATCATTCACAGAAGCGGGCTCAGTAGGCCCCACCCTTTGCAACTACTCCCAGACATCACAACTCTGAACATAACTATACTAACAATAATTATAATAATAATACTTATTATAAGTATGTGGAAAAGCAACTCCACAAAGGAAAAAGATTAGGGTTAGAGGAAAAGAATTGCATAAAAAAGGAAGAGATTAGGGTTAGAGGAAAATAACCCACGGGGGTTATAAAAAGATGGAAAATAAAGTGTGAAAAAATAATTAATTAATTGTGAAGAAAAAGAAAGTAGGGTTAGAAATAGTTAGGGTTATGGAAGATTAGGGTTAGAAAGAGTGAGGGTTATGAAAGGCTAGGGTTAGATATAGTGAGGGTTATGAAAGACCAAGGTCATGCAGGATTAGGGTTATGCATAAAGCAGTGTTATATATTAAGAAGGGAGTGGTTAGGGTTAGGATAAATAACAAGGCTGGGCATATAATAGAAAATAAACAAGAAAAACAAGAAGAAAAGAAGAAAGAAGAAAAGAGAAATTCGTGTGGTCAAACTTAGGTTTAGGCACCCAAAACCAGTGACCTTAGGTTTAGGTACCCAAAGTCAGTGATTTTAGGTTTAGGCACCCAAAATTAGTGACTTTAGGTTTAGGCACTCAAAAACAGTGATTTTTTAGGGTTAGGCATTAAAAAACAGTGACCTTAGGTTTAGGCACCCAAAGTCAGTGATTTTAGGTTTAGGCATTAAAAAACAGTGACCTTAGGTTTAGGCACCCAAAGTCAGTGATTTCAGGTTTAGGCACCCAAAATTAGTGACTTTAGGTTTAGGCGCTCAAAAACAGTGACTTTTTAGGTTTAGGCATTAAAAAACAGTGGCCTTAGGTTTAGGCACCCAAAGTCAGTGATTTTAGGTTTAGGCACTCCAAAACCAGTGACTTTTTAGGTTTAGGCACTCAAAACCAGTGACCTTAGGTTTAGGCATTAAAAAACAGTGACTTTTAGGTTTAGGCACCCGAAACCAGTGACCTTAGGGTTAGGATAAAGAGGTTAGGGTTAGGCATTAAAGAGATGGTGGTTAGGTTTAGGATAGAAAATCGGGAAGGTTGTATACAAGAAGACAGAGTGAAAAAGAGGAGAAAAAGGAAATAATGTTAGTGAGACGGTTAGGTTTAGGCATGAAGGAGATAGTGGTTAGGGTTAGGATAAAGAAGTCGGTGAGGTTGTATATTTTAGAATAATAATACGCAAGAAAAGTAATTGAGCAAGTAATATCAATAATAATTGGGAAAAAGGGGGGGGGGGGGGGTGTAAGGTTGTGCTTCCTCAGTGCCTCTTCCAGTGTTGATGATTATGATGATGATGATGAGCAGCATGTCCCGGTGAAAGGACATTTGCTGTTGTTTTGCGTCGTCAGTGGCTCATCCAGTGCTGTTGAGCCTATCCCGGTGAGAGGACAGTTGCTGTGGGATGATGTGAGCGGTTCCGTGTTGACTGTATCAGAGAGCTTTTGTTGCAAAGACTCACGGTCTGATAAGGCTGCCGATTATGACAGGGATATGCCTGTCATGATTTAACGTTTTTGGCGGTCCGATTATCCCCTATATGATGTGAGAGATGATTTTGTTGATTGATTGATTTAGCGTTGTAGCGGCGCCTGTATCAGCGGACCTTGTGACAGTGTCCCACGGACTGATAAGCTCGCTGATGACGAAACAATTTTGTAGACGTTTTATGAAACTTCATGGCTTGGGTTGCATTAGCAGACTTCAGTATGAAGCCTGGCGATCCGATTATCCCCCATATATGATGGGAGATGATTGTGTTGACGATATCCATCTTTCCCGCACTGGCTGCATTAACAGACTTCATCGTGAAGCCTGCCGGTGCGATGATCTCCCAAATGATGGGGGATGATGTTGGTGACGATATCCATCTGCACAGCACTGGCTGTATTAACAGACTTCATTGTGAAGCCTGCCGGTGCGATGATCTCCCACATGTTGAGAGATTATTTTGTTGGTTGAATTAGCCCTGTAGCAGCGCCTGTATCAGCGGACCTTGTGACAGAGTCCTACGGTCTGATACATCCGCCAGATTATGTTGTTGACGTGATTTAGCGTAGTAGCGGCGTCTGTATCAGCGGACCTTGTGACAGAGTCCCACGGACTGATAAGCTCTCCTGATGATGAAACAATTTTGTAGACGTTTATGCCTCTACACAGCTTTGGCTGCATGAGCAGACTTCATTGTGAAGCCTGGCGGTATGATACTCCCCCATATATGATGAGAGAGTCTATTTGTGTTGACGCGACATAACTGAACAGCGGTGGCTGCATTAGCATCCTTTATTGATGTCATCCTCCTCCACATATTGAGAGAATATGTTGTTGACGTTGTTTTAGCGTAGTAGCGGTTCCATATCCGGGGACCTTTTAACAGAGTTCCACGGTTTGATAAGCACATTATTGGTGAGACAAGTTTGTAGACTTTATTAATCTACACAGCATCAGCTGCATTAGCATCCGTTAGTGCTGCGATACTCCTCCACATATTGAGAGATTACTGTGCAGACGTTATGCATCTGCACAGCGTCGGTTCCATTATTGTTGACTTGATTTATAGTAGTAGTGGTGGCGTTTGTATCAGCGGACCTTGTGACAGAGTCCTACGGGCTGATACGCACGCCGATGATGAGACAAGTTTGGAGACGTTATTTGACTGTCCCCCACATAATGAGAGATTGTTTTTGTTGACGCGACATATCCACACATCTGTGGCTTCAGTAGTATCCTCTATTGATGTGACACTCCACCACATATTGAGAGACTATTTTGTAGACGAGATGTATCCTCACAGCATTGGCTGCAGTGGCATCCTTTATTGATGTGATAGTCCTACACATATTGAAAGATTAGTTTGGAGACGTTATGGATCCGCACAGCGTTGGCTGTAGTAGTATCCTTTATTTATGTGATAGTCCTACACATAATCTTCACCGCGTTGGCTCCATTAACTTCCTTTATTGATGTGAGAGTCCCACACATATTGAGAGATCATTGTGCAGACGTTATGCATCTGCACAGCGTCGGTTCCATTACTGTTGACTTGATTTATCGTAGTAGTGGCGTCTGTATCAGAGGACCTTGTGACAGAGTCCTACGGTCTGATACGCCTGCTGGATTATGTTGTTTTTTTAGCATGCTTTATTGATGTGATAGTCCTACACATATTGAGAGATTAGTTTGAAGACGTTATGGATCCACACAGCGTTGGCCGTATCAGCATCCTTTATTGATGTGATAGTCCTACACATAATCTTCACCGCGTTGGCTCCATTAACTATCTTTATTGATGTGATAGTCCCACACATATTGAGGGATCATTGTGCAGACGTTATGCATCTGCACAGCGTCGGTTCCATTACTGTTGACTTGATTTATCGTAGTAGTGGCGTCTGTATCAGAGGACCTTGTGACAGAGTCCTACGGTCTGATACGCCTGCTGGATTATGTTGTTTTTTTAGCATGCTTTATTGATGTGATAGTCCTCCACATATTGAGAGATTTTGTTGTTGACGTGATTTAGCGCAGTAGCGGCGTCTGTATCAGAGGACCTTGTGACAGAGTCCGACGGTCTGATACATCCGCCTGATTATGTTGTTGACGTGATTTAGCGTAGCAGCGGCGTCTGTATCAGCGGACCTTGTGACAGAGCCCTACGGTCTGATACGCACGCCGATCCTGAAGGATTTTGTTGTCGTCCGTTTGGAAGCGTGACAGAACTTGTCCAGGTGATATTGGTTCGTCCAGGCATGAGAGGAATGGGATGGAGGGATGGGAGAGGGAGAAGGAAAAAGGAGCTAGTTTTGTTGTTAATTAAGTATTGAGAACGAGCTTACATACATACATACTTTTAGTTTGGTCTGAGCATCTAAGATTTTAGAGGGTGTCATCTGGCCATCGGAAGTGAGTATGGGAATTATTCTGCAGGTGGCCGGTTACAGTTACCACCTGCCTATGATCGTGTTATGATCAGCAATAGTCGAAAAGGGGCTGTGTGCCCGCATAATCCGGATATTATTACCACCAGATTATTGGAAATGCAGGAATTTGCATAAGCGATCCTGGCGTTCATCAAGGAAAATTATAAATCACAGTCAGTAAAGTCAACTATTTGAATTGGTATTTGAATTTTGAATTTTAAAAGAAAGTGGAACCAGGTTACAATTACCACTCGACCATGATCTTAATGATTTATTAATTGATGAACAACAAAGGGCTGAGTGCCCACATCATCTGGATGTTATTACCACCAGACAATTGATCGCATATTCGTACATTAATTAGCAAAGAGAGTTGTAGAGAGAGAGTGTGTGACAGAGAGGGAGAGGGAGAGAGATGAGATGGTCATGGAGCAACATGGGGGCTGAATGACCGGAGCAGGTCCGAGGCACTGGCTGGGTTAGGTATAGTGGATAAGGTACTCAGAGCCTCTCCCTACATTGCCCAACGACAACATAGGTTTGTGTGAGAGACAACGGCAAGGCACGGGCCGACGCATGTTTGTCCCCAGGCCACCGCCCGCGTGCTTCCATGAACCATATAAGAGGAGAAAAGAGTTGAGAGTAGAGAGTATGAGAAGTGAAAAAGTGAACTTGGGATGTCCTATTTATCAAAGCACAGACCAAAAGCTAGTTTAGAAGCTAGGCTAGTATATGAAAATCAAAGTATCCTGATTGAAATGATTACAACCACAGCGACTTCAAGCAGAGTGAGTGAGTGAAAAGAGAGCAAGACAAAATAGAATCGAGCGACTGAGCTGGTAAGTCAACAATCAATCAAAAACAGCGAAGAAAGAGAAGAAGAAGAGGAGGAAGAGGAAGAGGAGAAGACCACAATTGGTTAGCTGAGTGATTGATGTCTATGAATTTCATGTGGAGATGAGTGTATAAAAATTATCTCATAGGCCAATTTTACATTGCAGCCCAATGTCAAATGCAGGTAAGTAAGTACAGTGAGATGAACAAAGCAGGGTGCATTCCCCCCGCTATAGCCATCCTCTCCATGTGGTCCGCACCAGTGGAGTCTGACAACTACAGCAGAAGAAGAATAATCTTAACCGAGCTTAAGCGCAAGGCCCGTGAAACAGTGCTCAAAAGGTAAGTCAGCGCAGCTTGTAAGTCCACACCCGTGCCGCTTATCACAGACCTAGTGGCCATTACAGCCCCAGGCACCGCAGGGATTGAGCGAGGACCCCAGCATTATCAACTGACAAACCCAATTCGCAAACTGGATCACAAGCACTCGTGCAAAAAGCCCTATGTTATGTCTGTATTTAAGAGCACGAGGGCAATTTCTGCCCGCGAAACTCCAATCGCGGAGAAACAACAACAGCGGAATGTTATTTCCCGATCGCAGCCCTGCCAAGTCACATGCTAACTGGACCACCCCCACAATTGAGTGTCTTTTAGGATCATCTAGCATGTCGATCACTGAGCACAAATTACAAGGACATTGCACAAATTCCAACCACATAGCACAATCAGCAGCAAACACAAAGAAAGAGGAGAAGATCAGAAGTCTATAGTAAGTGACTATTTTTAGGAAAAATATAATGTCATTTGATTTTAGAGTTGATTACTTTGAATTAACATTATCATAGCTGAGTGAGGTGTACAGAGCTGGGCGCGGTCCCCGCTATAGCCATCCCCTCCATGTGGTCCGCACCAGTGGAGTCCGACAACTACAGCAAAGGATCTTAAAAAGGCTTAAGCGGGGTACTCTGAACAGCGGCGGAAAGCATCCCTGTCCGATTCCATCAAACTCCCAAGACACATCACCAGCAGGCACACCTTTTACACCTGAATCCCCGAGAGGAATGTGGTGGGTGCAAGTGGAGAGTTCAAGAGAGCTTGAGGACAGACGGGTCCCTCACACGTCGCCATGACAGACATCCCTACTTCTCAGTATGCGCACAAGGAAGGCCAGTGACGACCGACCCGATGTTTAAACTGGATCACAAGAGTGTTGTGAAAAAGCCACATGTTGTGTCTGTACTTAAGAGCACGAGGGCAATTTCTGCCCGCGAAACCCCAAACGCGGAAAAAGAACACCGGAGTGTCCTATTCCGATCGCAGCCCAACCAAGTCTTGTACTCACTGGGACACATCCTCAGTTGAATGCCTTAGGATCATCGAGCGTTTCGACCTCTTACGACAAGACGCTCTCCCCTAAGGAAGGTCCACCCAAAGATGCGCTTTTCTTTGGGGTGTGTCCCTCCTATGCTGCTCTACACTAGCCACTTCTGCATTTTGAAGAGATAGAGTTTTTTGTTGTTTTTTGTAAAAAGCACCATTTTAGTAGTAAAATTCAAAGAATTCGGACATTGTGAGCACATTTGTATGAAAATGTCTCAAAAAGCAATGTTTTAAATTTGTTGAAAAAAACAGTTTTAGAATTTTCACCCTTTTTAAGAAAAACAGAATTTAAAATAAATTAAAGACATTTGAAAGGGAAACCCGCAGGACAAATTGCTGCACTCATATACAAATGCCATGCAGAACCACAGAGAGCGGTGGACGATTCCCAGCCCAGCAAAACAGGGGTTGTCATCCAGCAGAATGGCTTAGGACCAGCCCCGACAAAGCGGTGCCTTCCCAGACATCCCACAGGATTATGCAGAACCAAGGCCAGCTGAGACAGAGCACAGCCTCCTTGGTCCAGCATAGACCCCGGGCAAGGGAAAAGACCAACTCTCTGTGTTCCATACACCGCACAACCCCAGAGAGTGGTAACACATAGCAAAAAACACACAATGCTACATGCACCAAGAAAATGCTGTGCAGAACCACAGAGAGTGGTGGAGCATTCCCAGCCCAGCAAAACTGGGGTTTCAATCCTGCAGAATGGCTTAGGACCAGCCCCGACAAGGCGGTGCCTTCCCAGCCATCCCACAGGATTATGCAAGACCAAGGCCAGCTGAGACAAAGCCCAGCCTCCTTGGCCCAGCATAAACCCCGGGCAAGGGAAAAGACCAACTCTCTGTGTTCCATACACCGCTCAACCCCAGAGAGTGGTAGCACATAGCAAAACATAAATAAAACAGCAATATTGAAACCGGTGAGTGTATATTTACCAGATGGGGGTCTTCTATCCAGATGTCCTGATTTAAAGACCAGGCCTAGCTGCCTCTGGTCTATTATACTGACCCCCATCTGCATTATGGTGTCACTCTGAGGTGTTATGTAATGACACTTTTTTTGTGCGATCACCAAGTTATTACATTGTAATTACTCACTATGTTGTCTTCTGGTAGGAAATGATGCTTTCCTGTAAAAATTCCTATTTTTAGGTCACTTTTGTCCAGGTTTAAGTGTGGAGGGAGCTGCAATGCATTGTGGGTAGTGGGAGGTCCCACCCCCTTTACTCTCCACACACAGTGTGGAAATCGTTTTTGTGTGTTGTAATGCTTTATTTACTGTTATCTGTCATGTTTGAAGACCCAGAACAAGTGTTAATTGTTGTGGAATTCATGTGTTGTGCTTTTGAGATGTTAGTGTTGTAATAAAAATGTGGAAAAATGTCATTGTAGTGTGACTATGTGTATTCCCGTGTGGTCCTGTGTTAACAGCAGGGTGGGGGGAGGGAGCATTCAAAATGGCTGCTCCTGTGTCTCAAGTGAGAGTCCTTTGTTCCAATGTGTTCTTTGTCTATGTAGTGGCTGCTCCCCTCTATCCTTTGGAGGAAAAAGTTCTTCCTTGAAGTTTTGAGTATGTTAACTCTGTTGTCTTTGTTTTAAACCTTGAAAAAAGTGAACCTTTTAGTATTATCTTTATAGTTTGAGATTTTATTGTTAGTATAATCCCGTTTTTCACCTGTTGTAATGTCAAGTGGGAGGAGTTACCAATCTGGGCCGTTTGTCTTTGTGTCTAATTTGATGTCTTTTGTCAATATTTCTGGTAGGTATGACTTGTACTTTGTTGTTTATGTTAGTACTAGTCTCTGTACCTGTTTTTCTGTGAAAACAAATAAAGTTTATCTGTTGTTACTATGTAACTACTGTCTATAGCGTTTTTGCACCATGATCAAGGTGAGTAGTCTGCCCACTCACCTCTCAGGGGAAAATGTGACATAACCACACCCCCAGTGCCTCTTGAGGCCACAATTGGGAGGTGCAGCTGTCAAAAGTCAAATCATTCACAGAAGCGGGCTCAGTAGGCCCCACCCTTTGCAACTACTCCCAGACATCACAACTCTGAACATAATTATACTAACAATAATTATAATAATAATACTTTTTATAAGCATGTGGAAAAGCAACTCCACAAAGGAAAGAGAGTAGGGTTAGAGGAAAAGAATTGCATAAAAAAGAAAGAGATTAGGGTTAGAGGAAAATAACCCACGGGGGTTATAAAAAGATGGAAAATAAAGTGTGAAAAAATAATTAATTAATTGTGAAGAAAAAGAAAGTAGGGTTAGAAATAGTTAGGGTTATGGAAGATTAGGGTTAGAAAGAGTGAGGGTTATGAAAGGCTAGGGTTAGATATAGTGAGGGTTATGAAAGACCAAGGTCATGCAGGATTAGGGTTATGCATAAAGCAGTGTTATATATTAAGAAGGGAGTGGTTAGGGTTAGGATAAATAACAAGGCTGGGCATATAATAGAAAATAAACAAGAAAAACAAGAAGAAAAGAAGAAAGAAGAAAAGAGAAATTCGTGTGGTCAAACTTAGGTTTAGGCACCCAAAACCAGTGACCTTAGGTTTAGGTACCCAAAGTCAGTGATTTTAGGTTTAGGCACCCAAAATTAGTGACTTTAGGTTTAGGCACTCAAAAACAGTGATTTTTTAGGGTTAGGCATTAAAAAACAGTGACCTTAGGTTTAGGCACCCAAAGTCAGTGATTTTAGGTTTAGGCATTAAAAAACAGTGACCTTAGGTTTAGGCACCCAAAGTCAGTGATTTCAGGTTTAGGCACCCAAAATTAGTGACTTTAGGTTTAGGCGCTCAAAAACAGTGACTTTTTAGGTTTAGGCATTAAAAAACAGTGGCCTTAGGTTTAGGCACCCAAAGTCAGTGATTTTAGGTTTAGGCACTCCAAAACCAGTGACTTTTTAGGTTTAGGCACTCAAAACCAGTGACCTTAGGTTTAGGCATTAAAAAACAGTGACTTTTAGGTTTAGGCACCCGAAACCAGTGACCTTAGGGTTAGGATAAAGAGGTTAGGGTTAGGCATTAAAGAGATGGTGGTTAGGTTTAGGATAGAAAATCGGGAAGGTTGTATACAAGAAGACAGAGTGAAAAAGAGGAGAAAAAGGAAATAATGTTAGTGAGACGGTTAGGTTTAGGCATGAAGGAGATAGTGGTTAGGGTTAGGATAAAGAAGTCGGTGAGGTTGTATATTTTAGAATAATAATACGCAAGAAAAGTAATTGAGCAAGTAATATCAATAATAATTGGGAAAAAGGGGGGGGGGGGGGTGTAAGGTTGTGCTTCCTCAGTGCCTCTTCCAGTGTTGATGATTATGATGATGATGATGAGCAGCATGTCCCGGTGAAAGGACATTTGCTGTTGTTTTGCGTCGTCAGTGGCTCATCCAGTGCTGTTGAGCCTATCCCGGTGAGAGGACAGTTGCTGTGGGATGATGTGAGCGGTTCCGTGTTGACTGTATCAGAGAGCTTTTGTTGCAAAGACTCACGGTCTGATAAGGCTGCCGATTATGACAGGGATATGCCTGTCATGATTTAACGTTTTTGGCGGTCCGATTATCCCCTATATGATGTGAGAGATGATTTTGTTGATTGATTGATTTAGCGTTGTAGCGGCGCCTGTATCAGCGGACCTTGTGACAGTGTCCCACGGACTGATAAGCTCGCTGATGACGAAACAATTTTGTAGACGTTTTATGAAACTTCATGGCTTGGGTTGCATTAGCAGACTTCAGTATGAAGCCTGGCGATCCGATTATCCCCCATATATGATGGGAGATGATTGTGTTGACGATATCCATCTTTCCCGCACTGGCTGCATTAACAGACTTCATCGTGAAGCCTGCCGGTGCGATGATCTCCCAAATGATGGGGGATGATGTTGGTGACGATATCCATCTGCACAGCACTGGCTGTATTAACAGACTTCATTGTGAAGCCTGCCGGTGCGATGATCTCCCACATGTTGAGAGATTATTTTGTTGGTTGAATTAGCCCTGTAGCAGCGCCTGTATCAGCGGACCTTGTGACAGAGTCCTACGGTCTGATACATCCGCCAGATTATGTTGTTGACGTGATTTAGCGTAGTAGCGGCGTCTGTATCAGCGGACCTTGTGACAGAGTCCCACGGACTGATAAGCTCTCCTGATGATGAAACAATTTTGTAGACGTTTATGCCTCTACACAGCTTTGGCTGCATGAGCAGACTTCATTGTGAAGCCTGGCGGTATGATACTCCCCCATATATGATGAGAGAGTCTATTTGTGTTGACGCGACATAACTGAACAGCGGTGGCTGCATTAGCATCCTTTATTGATGTCATCCTCCTCCACATATTGAGAGAATATGTTGTTGACGTTGTTTTAGCGTAGTAGCGGTTCCATATCCGGGGACCTTTTAACAGAGTTCCACGGTTTGATAAGCACATTATTGGTGAGACAAGTTTGTAGACTTTATTAATCTACACAGCATCAGCTGCATTAGCATCCGTTAGTGCTGCGATACTCCTCCACATATTGAGAGATTACTGTGCAGACGTTATGCATCTGCACAGCGTCGGTTCCATTATTGTTGACTTGATTTATAGTAGTAGTGGTGGCGTTTGTATCAGCGGACCTTGTGACAGAGTCCTACGGGCTGATACGCACGCCGATGATGAGACAAGTTTGGAGACGTTATTTGACTGTCCCCCACATAATGAGAGATTGTTTTTGTTGACGCGACATATCCACACATCTGTGGCTTCAGTAGTATCCTCTATTGATGTGACACTCCACCACATATTGAGAGACTATTTTGTAGACGAGATGTATCCTCACAGCATTGGCTGCAGTGGCATCCTTTATTGATGTGATAGTCCTACACATATTGAAAGATTAGTTTGGAGACGTTATGGATCCGCACAGCGTTGGCTGTAGTAGTATCCTTTATTTATGTGATAGTCCTACACATAATCTTCACCGCGTTGGCTCCATTAACTTCCTTTATTGATGTGAGAGTCCCACACATATTGAGAGATCATTGTGCAGACGTTATGCATCTGCACAGCGTCGGTTCCATTACTGTTGACTTGATTTATCGTAGTAGTGGCGTCTGTATCAGAGGACCTTGTGACAGAGTCCTACGGTCTGATACGCCTGCTGGATTATGTTGTTTTTTTAGCATGCTTTATTGATGTGATAGTCCTACACATATTGAGAGATTAGTTTGAAGACGTTATGGATCCACACAGCGTTGGCCGTATCAGCATCCTTTATTGATGTGATAGTCCTACACATAATCTTCACCGCGTTGGCTCCATTAACTATCTTTATTGATGTGATAGTCCCACACATATTGAGGGATCATTGTGCAGACGTTATGCATCTGCACAGCGTCGGTTCCATTACTGTTGACTTGATTTATCGTAGTAGTGGCGTCTGTATCAGAGGACCTTGTGACAGAGTCCTACGGTCTGATACGCCTGCTGGATTATGTTGTTTTTTTAGCATGCTTTATTGATGTGATAGTCCTCCACATATTGAGAGATTTTGTTGTTGACGTGATTTAGCGCAGTAGCGGCGTCTGTATCAGAGGACCTTGTGACAGAGTCCGACGGTCTGATACATCCGCCTGATTATGTTGTTGACGTGATTTAGCGTAGCAGCGGCGTCTGTATCAGCGGACCTTGTGACAGAGCCCTACGGTCTGATACGCACGCCGATCCTGAAGGATTTTGTTGTCGTCCGTTTGGAAGCGTGACAGAACTTGTCCAGGTGATATTGGTTCGTCCAGGCATGAGAGGAATGGGATGGAGGGATGGGAGAGGGAGAAGGAAAAAGGAGCTAGTTTTGTTGTTAATTAAGTATTGAGAACGAGCTTACATACATACATACTTTTAGTTTGGTCTGAGCATCTAAGATTTTAGAGGGTGTCATCTGGCCATCGGAAGTGAGTATGGGAATTATTCTGCAGGTGGCCGGTTACAGTTACCACCTGCCTATGATCGTGTTATGATCAGCAATAGTCGAAAAGGGGCTGTGTGCCCGCATAATCCGGATATTATTACCACCAGATTATTGGAAATGCAGGAATTTGCATAAGCGATCCTGGCGTTCATCAAGGAAAATTATAAATCACAGTCAGTAAAGTCAACTATTTGAATTGGTATTTGAATTTTGAATTTTAAAAGAAAGTGGAACCAGGTTACAATTACCACTCGACCATGATCTTAATGATTTATTAATTGATGAACAACAAAGGGCTGAGTGCCCACATCATCTGGATGTTATTACCACCAGACAATTGATCGCATATTCGTACATTAATTAGCAAAGAGAGTTGTAGAGAGAGAGTGTGTGACAGAGAGGGAGAGGGAGAGAGATGAGATGGTCATGGAGCAACATGGGGGCTGAATGACCGGAGCAGGTCCGAGGCACTGGCTGGGTTAGGTATAGTGGATAAGGTACTCAGAGCCTCTCCCTACATTGCCCAACGACAACATAGGTTTGTGTGAGAGACAACGGCAAGGCACGGGCCGACGCATGTTTGTCCCCAGGCCACCGCCCGCGTGCTTCCATGAACCATATAAGAGGAGAAAAGAGTTGAGAGTAGAGAGTATGAGAAGTGAAAAAGTGAACTTGGGATGTCCTATTTATCAAAGCACAGACCAAAAGCTAGTTTAGAAGCTAGGCTAGTATATGAAAATCAAAGTATCCTGATTGAAATGATTACAACCACAGCGACTTCAAGCAGAGTGAGTGAGTGAAAAGAGAGCAAGACAAAATAGAATCGAGCGACTGAGCTGGT
Organism: Pagrus pagrus; assembly: GCF_965226575.1. Taxonomy (NCBI): domain Eukaryota; kingdom Metazoa; phylum Chordata; class Actinopteri; order Spariformes; family Sparidae; genus Pagrus; species Pagrus pagrus. The sequence goes on along the minus strand of NW_028175154.1, from coordinate 25,171 downwards.
AAGTCAACAATCAATCAAAAACAGCGAAGAAAGAGAAGAAGAAGAGGAGGAAGAGGAAGAGGAGAAGACCACAATTGGTTAGCTGAGTGATTGATGTCTATGAATTTCATGTGGAGATGAGTGTATAAAAATTATCTCATAGGCCAATTTTACATTGCAGCCCAATGTCAAATGCAGGTAAGTAAGTACAGTGAGATGAACAAAGCAGGGTGCATTCCCCCCGCTATAGCCATCCTCTCCATGTGGTCCGCACCAGTGGAGTCTGACAACTACAGCAGAAGAAGAATAATCTTAACCGAGCTTAAGCGCAAGGCCCGTGAAACAGTGCTCAAAAGGTAAGTCAGCGCAGCTTGTAAGTCCACACCCGTGCCGCTTATCACAGACCTAGTGGCCATTACAGCCCCAGGCACCGCAGGGATTGAGCGAGGACCCCAGCATTATCAACTGACAAACCCAATTCGCAAACTGGATCACAAGCACTCGTGCAAAAAGCCCTATGTTATGTCTGTATTTAAGAGCACGAGGGCAATTTCTGCCCGCGAAACTCCAATCGCGGAGAAACAACAACAGCGGAATGTTATTTCCCGATCGCAGCCCTGCCAAGTCACATGCTAACTGGACCACCCCCACAATTGAGTGTCTTTTAGGATCATCTAGCATGTCGATCACTGAGCACAAATTACAAGGACATTGCACAAATTCCAACCACATAGCACAATCAGCAGCAAACACAAAGAAAGAGGAGAAGATCAGAAGTCTATAGTAAGTGACTATTTTTAGGAAAAATATAATGTCATTTGATTTTAGAGTTGATTACTTTGAATTAACATTATCATAGCTGAGTGAGGTGTACAGAGCTGGGCGCGGTCCCCGCTATAGCCATCCCCTCCATGTGGTCCGCACCAGTGGAGTCCGACAACTACAGCAAAGGATCTTAAAAAGGCTTAAGCGGGGTACTCTGAACAGCGGCGGAAAGCATCCCTGTCCGATTCCATCAAACTCCCAAGACACATCACCAGCAGGCACACCTTTTACACCTGAATCCCCGAGAGGAATGTGGTGGGTGCAAGTGGAGAGTTCAAGAGAGCTTGAGGACAGACGGGTCCCTCACACGTCGCCATGACAGACATCCCTACTTCTCAGTATGCGCACAAGGAAGGCCAGTGACGACCGACCCGATGTTTAAACTGGATCACAAGAGTGTTGTGAAAAAGCCACATGTTGTGTCTGTACTTAAGAGCACGAGGGCAATTTCTGCCCGCGAAACCCCAAACGCGGAAAAAGAACACCGGAGTGTCCTATTCCGATCGCAGCCCAACCAAGTCTTGTACTCACTGGGACACATCCTCAGTTGAATGCCTTAGGATCATCGAGCGTTTCGACCTCTTACGACAAGACGCTCTCCCCTAAGGAAGGTCCACCCAAAGATGCGCTTTTCTTTGGGGTGTGTCCCTCCTATGCTGCTCTACACTAGCCACTTCTGCATTTTGAAGAGATAGAGTTTTTTGTTGTTTTTTGTAAAAAGCACCATTTTAGTAGTAAAATTCAAAGAATTCGGACATTGTGAGCACATTTGTATGAAAATGTCTCAAAAAGCAATGTTTTAAATTTGTTGAAAAAAACAGTTTTAGAATTTTCACCCTTTTTAAGAAAACCAGAATTTAAAATAAATTAAAGACATTTGAAAGGGAAACCCGCAGGACAAATTGCTGCACTCATATACAAATGCCATGCAGAACCACAGAGAGCGGTGGACGATTCCCAGCCCAGCAAAACAGGGGTTGTCATCCAGCAGAATGGCTTAGGACCAGCCCCGACAAAGCGGTGCCTTCCCAGACATCCCACAGGATTATGCAGAACCAAGGCCAGCTGAGACAGAGCACAGCCTCCTTGGTCCAGCATAGACCCCGGGCAAGGGAAAAGACCAACTCTCTGTGTTCCATACACCGCACAACCCCAGAGAGTGGTAACACATAGCAAAAAACACACAATGCTACATGCACCAAGAAAATGCTGTGCAGAACCACAGAGAGTGGTGGAGCATTCCCAGCCCAGCAAAACTGGGGTTTCAATCCTGCAGAATGGCTTAGGACCAGCCCCGACAAGGCGGTGCCTTCCCAGCCATCCCACAGGATTATGCAAGACCAAGGCCAGCTGAGACAAAGCCCAGCCTCCTTGGCCCAGCATAAACCCCGGGCAAGGGAAAAGACCAACTCTCTGTGTTCCATACACCGCTCAACCCCAGAGAGTGGTAGCACATAGCAAAACATAAATAAAACAGCAATATTGAAACCGGTGAGTGTATATTTACCAGATGGGGGTCTTCTATCCAGATGTCCTGATTTAAAGACCAGGCCTAGCTGCCTCTGGTCTATTATACTGACCCCCATCTGCATTATGGTGTCACTCTGAGGTGTTATGTAATGACACTTTTTTTGTGCGATCACCAAGTTATTACATTGTAATTACTCACTATGTTGTCTTCTGGTAGGAAATGATGCTTTCCTGTAAAAATTCCTATTTTTAGGTCACTTTTGTCCAGGTTTAAGTGTGGAGGGAGCTGCAATGCATTGTGGGTAGTGGGAGGTCCCACCCCCTTTACTCTCCACACACAGTGTGGAAATCGTTTTTGTGTGTTGTAATGCTTTATTTACTGTTATCTGTCATGTTTGAAGACCCAGAACAAGTGTTAATTGTTGTGGAATTCATGTGTTGTGCTTTGAGATGTTAGTGTTGTAATAAAAATGTGGAAAAAGTCATTGTAGTGTGACTATGTGTATTCCCGTGTGGTCCTGTGTTAACAGCAGGGTGGGGGGAGGGAGCATTCAAAATGGCTGCTCCTGTGTCTCAAGTGAGAGTCCTTTTGTTCCAATGTGTTCTTTGTCTATGTAGTGGCTGCTCCCCTCTATCTTTTGGAGGAAAAAGTTCTTCCTTGAAGTTTTGAGTATGTTAACTCTGTTGTCTTTGTTTTAAACCTTGAAAAAAGTGAACCTTTTAGTATTATCTTTATAGTTTGAGATTTTATTGTTAGTATAATCCCGTTTTTCACCTGTTGTAATGTCAAGTGGGAGGAGTTACCAATCTGGGCCGTTTGTCTTTGTGTCTAATTTGATGTCTTTTGTCAATATTTCTGGTAGGTATGACTTGTACTTTGTTGTTTATGTTAGTACTAGTCTCTGTACCTGTTTTTCTGTGAAAACAAATAAAGTTTATCTGTTGTTACTATGTAACTACTGTCTATAGCGTTTTTGCACCATGATCAAGGTGAGTAGTCTGCCCACTCACCTCTCAGGGGAAAATGTGACATAACCACACCCCCAGTGCCTCTTGAGGCCACAATTGGGAGGTGCAGCTGTCAAAAGTCAAATCATTCACAGAAGCGGGCTCAGTAGGCCCCACCCTTTGCAACTACTCCCAGACATCACAACTCTGAACATAATTATACTAACAATAATTATAATAATAATACTTTTTATAAGCATGTGGAAAAGCAACTCCACAAAGGAAAGAGAGTAGGGTTAGAGGAAAAGAATTGCATAAAAAAGAAAGAGATTAGGGTTAGAGGAAAATAACCCACGGGGTTATAAAAAGATGGAAAATAAAGTGTGAAAAAATAATTAATTAATTGTGAAGAAAAAGAAAGTAGGTTAGAAATAGTTAGGGTTATGGAAGATTAGGGTTAGAAAGAGTGAGGGTTATGAAAGGCTAGGGTTAGATATAGTGAGGGTTATGAAAGACCAAGGTCATGCAGGATTAGGGTTATGCATAAAGCAGTGTTATATATTAAGAAGGGAGTGGTTAGGGTTAGGATAAATAACAAGGCTGGGCATATAATAGAAATAAACAAGAAAAACAAGAAGAAAAGAAGAAAGAAGAAAGAGAAATTCGTGTGGTCAAACTTAGGTTTAGGCACCCAAAACCAGTGACCTTAGGTTTAGGTACCCAAAGTCAGTGATTTTAGGTTTAGGCACCCAAAATTAGTGACTTTAGGTTTAGGCACTCAAAACAGTGATTTTTTAGGGTTAGGCATTAAAAAACAGTGACCTTAGGTTTAGGCACCCAAAGTCAGTGATTTTAGGTTTAGGCATTAAAAAACAGTGACCTTAGGTTTAGGCACCCAAAGTCAGTGATTTCAGGTTTAGGCACCCAAAATTAGTGACTTTAGGTTTAGGCGCTCAAAAACAGTGACTTTTTAGGTTTAGGCATTAAAAAACAGTGGCCTTAGGTTTAGGCACCCAAAGTCAGTGATTTTAGGTTTAGGCACTCCAAAACCAGTGACTTTTTAGGTTTAGGCACTCAAAACCAGTGACCTTAGGTTTAGGCATTAAAAAACAGTGACTTTTAGGTTTAGGCACCCGAAACCAGTGACCTTAGGGTTAGGATAAAGAGGTTAGGGTTAGGCATTAAAGAGATGGTGGTTAGGTTTAGGATAGAAAATCGGGAAGGTTGTATACAAGAAGACAGAGTGAAAAAGAGGAGAAAAAGGAAATAATGTTAGTGAGACGGTTAGGTTTAGGCATGAAGGAGATAGTGGTTAGGGTTAGGATAAAGAAGTCGGTGAGGTTGTATATTTAGAATAATAATACGCAAGAAAAGTAATTGAGCAAGTAATATCAATAATAATTGGGAAAAAGGGGGGGGGGGGGGGTGTAAGGTTGTGCTTCCTCAGTGCCTCTTCCAGTGTTGAGGATTATGATATGATGATGAGCAGCATGTCCCGGTGAAAGGACATTTGCTGTTGTTTTGCGTCGTCAGTGGCTCATCCAGTGCTGTTGAGCCTATCCCGGTGAGAGGACAGTTGCTGTGGGATGATGTGAGCGGTTCCGTGTTGACTGTATCAGAGAGCTTTTGTTGCAAAGACTCACGGTCTGATAAGGCTGCCGATTATGACAGGGATATGCCTGTCATGATTAACGTTTTTGGCGGTCCGATTATCCCCTATATGATGTGAGAGATGATTTTGTTGATTGATTGATTTAGCGTTGTAGCGGCGCCTGTATCAGCGGACCTTGTGACAGTGTCCCACGGACTGATAAGCTCGCTGATGACGAAACAATTTTGTAGACGTTTTATGAAACTTCATGGCTTGGGTTGCATTAGCAGACTTCAGTATGAAGCCTGGCGATCCGATTATCCCCCATATATGATGGGAGATGATTGTGTTGACGATATCCATCTTTCCCGCACTGGCTGCATTAACAGACTCATCGTGAAGCCTGCCGGTGCGATGATCTCCCAAATGATGGGGGATGATGTTGGTGACGATATCCATCTGCACAGCACTGGCTGTATTAACAGACTTCATTGTGAAGCTGCCGGTGCGATGATCTCCCACATGTTGAGAGATTATTTTGTTGGTTGAATTAGCCCTGTAGCAGCGCCTGTATCAGCGGACCTTGTGACAGAGTCCTACGGTCTGATACATCCGCCAGATTATGTTGTTGACGTGATTTAGCGTAGTAGCGCGTCTGTATCAGCGGACCTTGTGACAGAGTCCCACGGACTGATAAGCTCTCCTGATGATGAAACAATTTTGTAGACGTTTATGCCTCTACACAGCTTTGGCTGCATGAGCAGACTTCATTGTGAAGCCTGGCGGTATGATACTCCCCCATTATATGATGAGAGAGTCTATTTGTGTTGACGCGACATAACTGAACAGCGGTGGCTGCATTAGCATCCTTTATTGATGTCATCCTCCTCCACATATTGAGAGAATATGTTGTTGACGTTGTTTTAGCGTAGTAGCGGTTCCATATCCGGGGACCTTTTAACAGAGTTCCACGGTTTGATAAGCACATTATTGGTGAGACAAGTTTGTAGACTTTATTAATCTACACAGCATCAGCTGCATTAGCATCCGTTAGTGCTGCGATACTCCTCCACATATTGAGAGATTACTGTGCAGACGTTATGCATCTGCACAGCGTCGGTTCCATTATTGTTGACTTGATTTATAGTAGTAGTGGTGGCGTTTGTATCAGCGGACCTTGTGACAGAGTCCTACGGGCTGATACGCACGCCGATGATGAGACAAGTTTGGAGACGTTATTTGACTGTCCCCCACATAATGAGAGATTGTTTTTGTTGACGCGACATATCCACACATCTGTGGCTTCAGTAGTATCCTCTATTGATGTGACACTCCACCACATATTGAGAGACTATTTTGTAGACGAGATGTATCCTCACAGCATTGGCTGCAGTGGCATCCTTTATTGATGTGATAGTCCTACACATATTGAAAGATTAGTTTGGAGACGTTATGGATCCGCACAGCGTTGGCTGTAGTAGTATCCTTTATTTATGTGATAGTCCTACACATAATCTTCACCGCGTTGGCTCCATTAACTTCCTTTATTGATGTGAGAGTCCCACACATATTGAGAGATCATTGTGCAGACGTTATGCATCTGCACAGCGTCGGTTCCATTACTGTTGACTTGATTTATCGTAGTAGTGGCGTCTGTATCAGAGGACCTTGTGACAGAGTCCTACGGTCTGATACGCCTGCTGGATTATGTTGTTTTTTTAGCATGCTTTATTGATGTGATAGTCCTACACATATTGAGAGATTAGTTTGAAGACGTTATGGATCCACACAGCGTTGGCCGTATCAGCATCCTTTATTGATGTGATAGTCCTACACATAATCTTCACCGCGTTGGCTCCATTAACTATCTTTATTGATGTGATAGTCCCACACATATTGAGGGATCATTGTGCAGACGTTATGCATCTGCACAGCGTCGGTTCCATTACTGTTGACTTGATTTATCGTAGTAGTGGCGTCTGTATCAGAGGACCTTGTGACAGAGTCCTACGGTCTGATACGCCTGCTGGATTATGTTGTTTTTTTAGCATGCTTTATTGATGTGATAGTCCTCCACATATTGAGAGATTTTGTTGTTGACGTGATTTAGCGCAGTAGCGGCGTCTGTATCAGAGGACCTTGTGACAGAGTCCGACGGTCTGATACATCCGCCTGATTATGTTGTTGACGTGATTTAGCGTAGCAGCGGCGTCTGTATCAGCGGACCTTGTGACAGAGCCCTACGGTCTGATACGCACGCCGATCCTGAAGGATTTTGTTGTCGTCCGTTTGGAAGCGTGACAGAACTTGTCCAGGTGATATTGGTTCGTCCAGGCATGAGAGGAATGGGATGGAGGGATGGGAGAGGGAGAAGGAAAAAGGAGCTAGTTTTGTTGTTAATTAAGTATTGAGAACGAGCTTACATACATACATACTTTTAGTTTGGTCTGAGCATCTAAGATTTTAGAGGGTGTCATCTGGCCATCGGAAGTGAGTATGGGAATTATTCTGCAGGTGGCCGGTTACAGTTACCACCTGCCTATGATCGTGTTATGATCAGCAATAGTCGAAAAGGGGCTGTGTGCCCGCATAATCCGGATATTATTACCACCAGATTATTGGAAATGCAGGAATTTGCATAAGCGATCCTGGCGTTCATCAAGGAAAATTATAAATCACAGTCAGTAAAGTCAACTATTTGAATTGGTATTTGAATTTTGAATTTTAAAAGAAAGTGGAACCAGGTTACAATTACCACTCGACCATGATCTTAATGATTTATTAATTGATGAACAACAAAGGGCTGAGTGCCCACATCATCTGGATGTTATTACCACCAGACAATTGATCGCATATTCGTACATTAATTAGCAAAGAGAGTTGTAGAGAGAGAGTGTGTGACAGAGAGGGAGAGGGAGAGAGATGAGATGGTCATGGAGCAACATGGGGGCTGAATGACCGGAGCAGGTCCGAGGCACTGGCTGGGTTAGGTATAGTGGATAAGGTACTCAGAGCCTCTCCCTACATTGCCCAACGACAACATAGGTTTGTGTGAGAGACAACGGCAAGGCACGGGCCGACGCATGTTTGTCCCCAGGCCACCGCCCGCGTGCTTCCATGAACCATATAAGAGGAGAAAAGAGTTGAGAGTAGAGAGTATGAGAAGTGAAAAAGTGAACTTGGGATGTCCTATTTATCAAAGCACAGACCAAAAGCTAGTTTAGAAGCTAGGCTAGTATATGAAAATCAAAGTATCCTGATTGAAATGATTACAACCACAGCGACTTCAAGCAGAGTGAGTGAGTGAAAAGAGAGCAAGACAAAATAGAATCGAGCGACTGAGCTGGTAAGTCAACAATCAATCAAAAACAGCGAAGAAAGAGAAGAAGAAGAGGAGGAAGAGGAAGAGGAGAAGACCACAATTGGTTAGCTGAGTGATTGATGTCTATGAATTTCATGTGGAGATGAGTGTATAAAAATTATCTCATAGGCCAATTTTACATTGCAGCCCAATGTCAAATGCAGGTAAGTAAGTACAGTGAGATGAACAAAGCAGGGTGCATTCCCCCCGCTATAGCCATCCTCTCCATGTGGTCCGCACCAGTGGAGTCTGACAACTACAGCAGAAGAAGAATAATCTTAACCGAGCTTAAGCGCAAGGCCCGTGAAACAGTGCTCAAAAGGTAAGTCAGCGCAGCTTGTAAGTCCACACCCGTGCCGCTTATCACAGACCTAGTGGCCATTACAGCCCCAGGCACCGCAGGGATTGAGCGAGGACCCCAGCATTATCAACTGACAAACCCAATTCGCAAACTGGATCACAAGCACTCGTGCAAAAAGCCCTATGTTATGTCTGTATTTAAGAGCACGAGGGCAATTTCTGCCCGCGAAACTCCAATCGCGGAGAAACAACAACAGCGGAATGTTATTTCCCGATCGCAGCCCTGCCAAGTCACATGCTAACTGGACCACCCCCACAATTGAGTGTCTTTTAGGATCATCTAGCATGTCGATCACTGAGCACAAATTACAAGGACATTGCACAAATTCCAACCACATAGCACAATCAGCAGCAAACACAAAGAAAGAGGAGAAGATCAGAAGTCTATAGTAAGTGACTATTTTTAGGAAAAATATAATGTCATTTGATTTTAGAGTTGATTACTTTGAATTAACATTATCATAGCTGAGTGAGGTGTACAGAGCTGGGCGCGGTCCCCGCTATAGCCATCCCCTCCATGTGGTCCGCACCAGTGGAGTCCGACAACTACAGCAAAGGATCTTAAAAAGGCTTAAGCGGGGTACTCTGAACAGCGGCGGAAAGCATCCCTGTCCGATTCCATCAAACTCCCAAGACACATCACCAGCAGGCACACCTTTTACACCTGAATCCCCGAGAGGAATGTGGTGGGTGCAAGTGGAGAGTTCAAGAGAGCTTGAGGACAGACGGGTCCCTCACACGTCGCCATGACAGACATCCCTACTTCTCAGTATGCGCACAAGGAAGGCCAGTGACGACCGACCCGATGTTTAAACTGGATCACAAGAGTGTTGTGAAAAAGCCACATGTTGTGTCTGTACTTAAGAGCACGAGGGCAATTTCTGCCCGCGAAACCCCAAACGCGGAAAAAGAACACCGGAGTGTCCTATTCCGATCGCAGCCCAACCAAGTCTTGTACTCACTGGGACACATCCTCAGTTGAATGCCTTAGGATCATCGAGCGTTTCGACCTCTTACGACAAGACGCTCTCCCCTAAGGAAGGTCCACCCAAAGATGCGCTTTTCTTTGGGGTGTGTCCCTCCTATGCTGCTCTACACTAGCCACTTCTGCATTTTGAAGAGATAGAGTTTTTTGTTGTTTTTTGTAAAAAGCACCATTTTAGTAGTAAAATTCAAAGAATTCGGACATTGTGAGCACATTTGTATGAAAATGTCTCAAAAAGCAATGTTTTAAATTTGTTGAAAAAAACAGTTTTAGAATTTTCACCCTTTTTAAGAAAACCAGAATTTAAAATAAATTAAAGACATTTGAAAGGGAAACCCGCAGGACAAATTGCTGCACTCATATACAAATGCCATGCAGAACCACAGAGAGCGGTGGACGATTCCCAGCCCAGCAAAACAGGGGTTGTCATCCAGCAGAATGGCTTAGGACCAGCCCCGACAAAGCGGTGCCTTCCCAGACATCCCACAGGATTATGCAGAACCAAGGCCAGCTGAGACAGAGCACAGCCTCCTTGGTCCAGCATAGACCCCGGGCAAGGGAAAAGACCAACTCTCTGTGTTCCATACACCGCACAACCCCAGAGAGTGGTAACACATAGCAAAAAACACACAATGCTACATGCACCAAGAAAATGCTGTGCAGAACCACAGAGAGTGGTGGAGCATTCCCAGCCCAGCAAAACTGGGGTTTCAATCCTGCAGAATGGCTTAGGACCAGCCCCGACAAGGCGGTGCCTTCCCAGCCATCCCACAGGATTATGCAAGACCAAGGCCAGCTGAGACAAAGCCCAGCCTCCTTGGCCCAGCATAAACCCCGGGCAAGGGAAAAGACCAACTCTCTGTGTTCCATACACCGCTCAACCCCAGAGAGTGGTAGCACATAGCAAAACATAAATAAAACAGCAATATTGAAACCGGTGAGTGTATATTTACCAGATGGGGGTCTTCTATCCAGATGTCCTGATTTAAAGACCAGGCCTAGCTGCCTCTGGTCTATTATACTGACCCCCATCTGCATTATGGTGTCACTCTGAGGTGTTATGTAATGACACTTTTTTTGTGCGATCACCAAGTTATTACATTGTAATTACTCACTATGTTGTCTTCTGGTAGGAAATGATGCTTTCCTGTAAAAATTCCTATTTTTAGGTCACTTTTGTCCAGGTTTAAGTGTGGAGGGAGCTGCAATGCATTGTGGGTAGTGGGAGGTCCCACCCCCTTTACTCTCCACACACAGTGTGGAAATCGTTTTTGTGTGTTGTAATGCTTTATTTACTGTTATCTGTCATGTTTGAAGACCCAGAACAAGTGTTAATTGTTGTGGAATTCATGTGTTGTGCTTTTGAGATGTTAGTGTTGTAATAAAAATGTGGAAAAATGTCATTGTAGTGTGACTATGTGTATTCCCGTGTGGTCCTGTGTTAACAGCAGGGTGGGGGGAGGGAGCATTCAAAATGGCTGCTCCTGTGTCTCAAGTGAGAGTCCTTTGTTCCAATGTGTTCTTTGTCTATGTAGTGGCTGCTCCCCTCTATCTTTTGGAGGAAAAAGTTCTTCCTTGAAGTTTTGAGTATGTTAACTCTGTTGTCTTTGTTTTAAACCTTGAAAAAAGTGAACCTTTTAGTATTATCTTTATAGTTTGAGATTTTATTGTTAGTATAATCCCGTTTTTCACCTGTTGTAATGTCAAGTGGGAGGAGTTACCAATCTGGGCCGTTTGTCTTTGTGTCTAATTTGATGTCTTTTGTCAATATTTCTGGTAGGTATGACTTGTACTTTGTTGTTTATGTTAGTACTAGTCTCTGTACCTGTTTTTCTGTGAAAACAAATAAAGTTTATCTGTTGTTACTATGTAACTACTGTCTATAGCGTTTTTGCACCATGATCAAGGTGAGTAGTCTGCCCACTCACCTCTCAGGGGAAAATGTGACATAACCACACCCCCAGTGCCTCTTGAGGCCACAATTGGGAGGTGCAGCTGTCAAAAGTCAAATCATTCACAGAAGCGGGCTCAGTAGGCCCCACCCTTTGCAACTACTCCCAGACATCACAACTCTGAACATAATTATACTAACAATAATTATAATAATAATACTTTTTATAAGCATGTGGAAAAGCAACTCCACAAAGGAAAGAGAGTAGGGTTAGAGGAAAAGAATTGCATAAAAAAGAAAGAGATTAGGGTTAGAGGAAAATAACCCACGGGGGTTATAAAAAGATGGAAAATAAAGTGTGAAAAAATAATTAATTAATTGTGAAGAAAAAGAAAGTAGGGTTAGAAATAGTTAGGGTTATGGAAGATTAGGGTTAGAAAGAGTGAGGGTTATGAAAGGCTAGGGTTAGATATAGTGAGGGTTATGAAAGACCAAGGTCATGCAGGATTAGGGTTATGCATAAAGCAGTGTTATATATTAAGAAGGGAGTGGTTAGGGTTAGGATAAATAACAAGGCTGGGCATATAATAGAAAATAAACAAGAAAAACAAGAAGAAAAGAAGAAAGAAGAAAAGAGAAATTCGTGTGGTCAAACTTAGGTTTAGGCACCCAAAACCAGTGACCTTAGGTTTAGGTACCCAAAGTCAGTGATTTTAGGTTTAGGCACCCAAAATTAGTGACTTTAGGTTTAGGCACTCAAAAACAGTGATTTTTTAGGGTTAGGCATTAAAAAACAGTGACCTTAGGTTTAGGCACCCAAAGTCAGTGATTTTAGGTTTAGGCATTAAAAAACAGTGACCTTAGGTTTAGGCACCCAAAGTCAGTGATTTCAGGTTTAGGCACCCAAAATTAGTGACTTTAGGTTTAGGCGCTCAAAAACAGTGACTTTTTAGGTTTAGGCATTAAAAAACAGTGGCCTTAGGTTTAGGCACCCAAAGTCAGTGATTTTAGGTTTAGGCACTCCAAAACCAGTGACTTTTTAGGTTTAGGCACTCAAAACCAGTGACCTTAGGTTTAGGCATTAAAAAACAGTGACTTTTAGGTTTAGGCACCCGAAACCAGTGACCTTAGGGTTAGGATAAAGAGGTTAGGGTTAGGCATTAAAGAGATGGTGGTTAGGTTTAGGATAGAAAATCGGGAAGGTTGTATACAAGAAGACAGAGTGAAAAAGAGGAGAAAAAGGAAATAATGTTAGTGAGACGGTTAGGTTTAGGCATGAAGGAGATAGTGGTTAGGGTTAGGATAAAGAAGTCGGTGAGGTTGTATATTTTAGAATAATAATACGCAAGAAAAGTAATTGAGCAAGTAATATCAATAATAATTGGGAAAAAGGGGGGGGGGGGGGGGTGTAAGGTTGTGCTTCCTCAGTGCCTCTTCCAGTGTTGATGATTATGATGATGATGATGAGCAGCATGTCCCGGTGAAAGGACATTTGCTGTTGTTTTGCGTCGTCAGTGGCTCATCCAGTGCTGTTGAGCCTATCCCGGTGAGAGGACAGTTGCTGTGGGATGATGTGAGCGGTTCCGTGTTGACTGTATCAGAGAGCTTTTGTTGCAAAGACTCACGGTCTGATAAGGCTGCCGATTATGACAGGGATATGCCTGTCATGATTTAACGTTTTTGGCGGTCCGATTATCCCCTATATGATGTGAGAGATGATTTTGTTGATTGATTGATTTAGCGTTGTAGCGGCGCCTGTATCAGCGGACCTTGTGACAGTGTCCCACGGACTGATAAGCTCGCTGATGACGAAACAATTTTGTAGACGTTTTATGAAACTTCATGGCTTGGGTTGCATTAGCAGACTTCAGTATGAAGCCTGGCGATCCGATTATCCCCCATATATGATGGGAGATGATTGTGTTGACGATATCCATCTTTCCCGCACTGGCTGCATTAACAGACTTCATCGTGAAGCCTGCCGGTGCGATGATCTCCCAAATGATGGGGGATGATGTTGGTGACGATATCCATCTGCACAGCACTGGCTGTATTAACAGACTTCATTGTGAAGCCTGCCGGTGCGATGATCTCCCACATGTTGAGAGATTATTTTGTTGGTTGAATTAGCCCTGTAGCAGCGCCTGTATCAGCGGACCTTGTGACAGAGTCCTACGGTCTGATACATCCGCCAGATTATGTTGTTGACGTGATTTAGCGTAGTAGCGGCGTCTGTATCAGCGGACCTTGTGACAGAGTCCCACGGACTGATAAGCTCTCCTGATGATGAAACAATTTTGTAGACGTTTATGCCTCTACACAGCTTTGGCTGCATGAGCAGACTTCATTGTGAAGCCTGGCGGTATGATACTCCCCCATATATGATGAGAGAGTCTATTTGTGTTGACGCGACATAACTGAACAGCGGTGGCTGCATTAGCATCCTTTATTGATGTCATCCTCCTCCACATATTGAGAGAATATGTTGTTGACGTTGTTTTAGCGTAGTAGCGGTTCCATATCCGGGGACCTTTTAACAGAGTTCCACGGTTTGATAAGCACATTATTGGTGAGACAAGTTTGTAGACTTTATTAATCTACACAGCATCAGCTGCATTAGCATCCGTTAGTGCTGCGATACTCCTCCACATATTGAGAGATTACTGTGCAGACGTTATGCATCTGCACAGCGTCGGTTCCATTATTGTTGACTTGATTTATAGTAGTAGTGGTGGCGTTTGTATCAGCGGACCTTGTGACAGAGTCCTACGGGCTGATACGCACGCCGATGATGAGACAAGTTTGGAGACGTTATTTGACTGTCCCCCACATAATGAGAGATTGTTTTTGTTGACGCGACATATCCACACATCTGTGGCTTCAGTAGTATCCTCTATTGATGTGACACTCCACCACATATTGAGAGACTATTTTGTAGACGAGATGTATCCTCACAGCATTGGCTGCAGTGGCATCCTTTATTGATGTGATAGTCCTACACATATTGAAAGATTAGTTTGGAGACGTTATGGATCCGCACAGCGTTGGCTGTAGTAGTATCCTTTATTTATGTGATAGTCCTACACATAATCTTCACCGCGTTGGCTCCATTAACTTCCTTTATTGATGTGAGAGTCCCACACATATTGAGAGATCATTGTGCAGACGTTATGCATCTGCACAGCGTCGGTTCCATTACTGTTGACTTGATTTATCGTAGTAGTGGCGTCTGTATCAGAGGACCTTGTGACAGAGTCCTACGGTCTGATACGCCTGCTGGATTATGTTGTTTTTTTAGCATGCTTTATTGATGTGATAGTCCTACACATATTGAGAGATTAGTTTGAAGACGTTATGGATCCACACAGCGTTGGCCGTATCAGCATCCTTTATTGATGTGATAGTCCTACACATAATCTTCACCGCGTTGGCTCCATTAACTATCTTTATTGATGTGATAGTCCCACACATATTGAGGGATCATTGTGCAGACGTTATGCATCTGCACAGCGTCGGTTCCATTACTGTTGACTTGATTTATCGTAGTAGTGGCGTCTGTATCAGAGGACCTTGTGACAGAGTCCTACGGTCTGATACGCCTGCTGGATTATGTTGTTTTTTTAGCATGCTTTATTGATGTGATAGTCCTCCACATATTGAGAGATTTTGTTGTTGACGTGATTTAGCGCAGTAGCGGCGTCTGTATCAGAGGACCTTGTGACAGAGTCCGACGGTCTGATACATCCGCCTGATTATGTTGTTGACGTGATTTAGCGTAGCAGCGGCGTCTGTATCAGCGGACCTTGTGACAGAGCCCTACGGTCTGATACGCACGCCGATCCTGAAGGATTTTGTTGTCGTCCGTTTGGAAGCGTGACAGAACTTGTCCAGGTGATATTGGTTCGTCCAGGCATGAGAGGAATGGGATGGAGGGATGGGAGAGGGAGAAGGAAAAAGGAGCTAGTTTTGTTGTTAATTAAGTATTGAGAACGAGCTTACATACATACATACTTTTAGTTTGGTCTGAGCATCTAAGATTTTAGAGGGTGTCATCTGGCCATCGGAAGTGAGTATGGGAATTATTCTGCAGGTGGCCGGTTACAGTTACCACCTGCCTATGATCGTGTTATGATCAGCAATAGTCGAAAAGGGGCTGTGTGCCCGCATAATCCGGATATTATTACCACCAGATTATTGGAAATGCAGGAATTTGCATAAGCGATCCTGGCGTTCATCAAGGAAAATTATAAATCACAGTCAGTAAAGTCAACTATTTGAATTGGTATTTGAATTTTGAATTTTAAAAGAAAGTGGAACCAGGTTACAATTACCACTCGACCATGATCTTAATGATTTATTAATTGATGAACAACAAAGGGCTGAGTGCCCACATCATCTGGATGTTATTACCACCAGACAATTGATCGCATATTCGTACATTAATTAGCAAAGAGAGTTGTAGAGAGAGAGTGTGTGACAGAGAGGGAGAGGGAGAGAGATGAGATGGTCATGGAGCAACATGGGGGCTGAATGACCGGAGCAGGTCCGAGGCACTGGCTGGGTTAGGTATAGTGGATAAGGTACTCAGAGCCTCTCCCTACATTGCCCAACGACAACATAGGTTTGTGTGAGAGACAACGGCAAGGCACGGGCCGACGCATGTTTGTCCCCAGGCCACCGCCCGCGTGCTTCCATGAACCATATAAGAGGAGAAAAGAGTTGAGAGTAGAGAGTATGAGAAGTGAAAAAGTGAACTTGGGATGTCCTATTTATCAAAGCACAGACCAAAAGCTAGTTTAGAAGCTAGGCTAGTATATGAAAATCAAAGTATCCTGATTGAAATGATTACAACCACAGCGACTTCAAGCAGAGTGAGTGAGTGAAAAGAGAGCAAGACAAAATAGAATCGAGCGACTGAGCTGGTAAGTCAACAATCAATCAAAAACAGCGAAGAAAGAGAAGAAGAAGAGGAGGAAGAGGAAGAGGAGAAGACCACAATTGGTTAGCTGAGTGATTGATGTCTATGAATTTCATGTGGAGATGAGTGTATAAAAATTATCTCATAGGCCAATTTTACATTGCAGCCCAATGTCAAATGCAGGTAAGTAAGTACAGTGAGATGAACAAAGCAGGGTGCATTCCCCCCGCTATAGCCATCCTCTCCATGTGGTCCGCACCAGTGGAGTCTGACAACTACAGCAGAAGAAGAATAATCTTAACCGAGCTTAAGCGCAAGGCCCGTGAAACAGTGCTCAAAAGGTAAGTCAGCGCAGCTTGTAAGTCCACACCCGTGCCGCTTATCACAGACCTAGTGGCCATTACAGCCCCAGGCACCGCAGGGATTGAGCGAGGACCCCAGCATTATCAACTGACAAACCCAATTCGCAAACTGGATCACAAGCACTCGTGCAAAAAGCCCTATGTTATGTCTGTATTTAAGAGCACGAGGGCAATTTCTGCCCGCGAAACTCCAATCGCGGAGAAACAACAACAGCGGAATGTTATTTCCCGATCGCAGCCCTGCCAAGTCACATGCTAACTGGACCACCCCCACAATTGAGTGTCTTTTAGGATCATCTAGCATGTCGATCACTGAGCACAAATTACAAGGACATTGCACAAATTCCAACCACATAGCACAATCAGCAGCAAACACAAAGAAAGAGGAGAAGATCAGAAGTCTATAGTAAGTGACTATTTTTAGGAAAAATATAATGTCATTTGATTTTAGAGTTGATTACTTTGAATTAACATTATCATAGCTGAGTGAGGTGTACAGAGCTGGGCGCGGTCCCCGCTATAGCCATCCCCTCCATGTGGTCCGCACCAGTGGAGTCCGACAACTACAGCAAAGGATCTTAAAAAGGCTTAAGCGGGGTACTCTGAACAGCGGCGGAAAGCATCCCTGTCCGATTCCATCAAACTCCCAAGACACATCACCAGCAGGCACACCTTTTACACCTGAATCCCCGAGAGGAATGTGGTGGGTGCAAGTGGAGAGTTCAAGAGAGCTTGAGGACAGACGGGTCCCTCACACGTCGCCATGACAGACATCCCTACTTCTCAGTATGCGCACAAGGAAGGCCAGTGACGACCGACCCGATGTTTAAACTGGATCACAAGAGTGTTGTGAAAAAGCCACATGTTGTGTCTGTACTTAAGAGCACGAGGGCAATTTCTGCCCGCGAAACCCCAAACGCGGAAAAAGAACACCGGAGTGTCCTATTCCGATCGCAGCCCAACCAAGTCTTGTACTCACTG